>NW_021834484.1:17500-48186 GCF_006345805.1 Octopus sinensis
CGTTACATTCTGAGTTCAAATTCCGCCCAGGTCGACTTTGCCTTTCATCCTTTCGGGGTCGATTAAATAAGTACCAGTTATACACGGGGGTCGATGTAATGGACTTAATTCCTTTGTCTGTCCTTCTTTGTCCCCTCTATGTTTAGCTGCTTGTGGGCAAAAAAAAAAAAAAAAAGAAATAGCTAGAAATCAATTTCAATCCACACCTTGCCATGTTTAACGAAAAAATTTATGGACACTTTAAACATCATAGTCCCAGATATACAAAAAGACGGGATGGTCATCGGAATACGGGAAACAATCACAGACCAGCTCGAAGTGAGCTGACGTGCGACTAAACGACATCAACAACGACAACAACAACATTGACGGCGGCGGCGGCGGCGATAGCATGGCAATGACTGAAGCAATAATTCACTACTCTTCTAGGAGAAAACAACACCGACACCATAGCGACATCAACAACAACTCAATCATGAACAACAACAACACCAACAGCAACAACAGCAATCACAAGTGGATGCCATCAGCAGCAGCAGCAGTAGTATTGCTGTTCCGCTCTGTTGAGCTGTCACTTGGCGGTTTCATTGAACGGAGCGTTTAAAATAATGTATTTCACGCTTCCGTGGATATTTGCATTTGAATATGGATGTTATCATCACTGTCTATTTAGTTTTTGTTGTAGTTGTTATCTTTGCAGTGTTGTTGTTTTTGTTATCGTTATTATTGATGTTGTTGTTGTTGTTGTTGTTGTTGTTGTTGTTGTTGTTGTTATCGCTGCTGCTAGTGCTGCTTCAGCCGCCGAGTTGTTGGTTTCATGTTATTTTATCTTTATAAAGTTGTTGTTGTTGTATTCGTGGTGATGTTGATATTGGTGGGTGAGGAGGTGTTATTACTGGTGGTATTGCTCATGTTGTTTATGGTGACAATGATGATGATGTTGTTGAGGTTGTGGTGGTGCTGGTGGTGGTGGTGGTGGTGGCGCTGATGGTGAAGGTATTGGTGGAGGTGGTAGTGATAACCGTAGTTATTAGTAATGGTGTTGTTCGTAGTGACGATAATGACGGCAGTGATGGTTAGGGGGGGGGGTAATATTGTTTTTCTTTGGTGATGGCGATGATGACGATAGTGGTGATGATCCTGTTCGTGCTAGTTGTACTTAATAGTTATGGTGGTGGTAGTGGTGGTGGTGGTGGTGGTGGTGGTGGTGGTGGTCATGGTTGTAATGGTGACGATCGTGGTGTCAGTTATGCTTTTTGTTGTTCTTATTCATGATGAATGTGGTGATGTTAGGAAGAATGACGAAAGATATGAAACAAGAAACGCAGAGAGAGAGAGAGAGAGAGAGAGAGAGAGAGAGAGAGAGAAAGGGGTTATGTAACAAGCGTAGGTATTCCTTATGATTTCCCAAATAAAGATAATTAGGGTGACATCATGGATCATAGCACGGCAGTTAATGTTGTTGTTGTTGTTAGTGGTGGTGGGGTGGGGCTAGTGAGGATGGTGGTGATGGTAGTGGTGGTGGTGGTGGTGGTGGTGATGGTGGTGATGATTGATGTAATGGTTCTTACGGTGATGATGACAGTGGTTGAGGGGCGACAGCAGTGTTATTGTTGGTGGTGGCGGCGGCGGCGGCGGCGGAGGCGATGGTATTGGTGGTGATGGTGGTGGTAGTTATTAATGTTGTAGCGTTGGGTACCGTTTCTGAATCCCATGGTATTCTCTTTATCGTTACTATACTTGTAATAGTAAGGACGTAAAATTTGTTTTGGTTGTTATTGTCGTAGCAGAGGTTTCGGTTTAGCCCCAGATTAGACTTGTGTTCACAGGAATTCCAACCTTGCTCATCTTGTCTTATCCTATGTATGGTTCAGGTGTTTTGTTTAGCACAATGACACACTACTTGTGTTCAGGAAAATGTCTGTATCTCGAAATTCAGCTCTTTCCGAAAGCGTACAGCTATTATAGAAAACTGATGTATCAGAATAGCAAGTAAAAAAGAGGCAAGAGTAGATCAAAAACATGTTCCACGATTTAATATACGTTAACATGTATATGTAACCGAAATGTCCATCTCTACGGCTTTCTATTTTTAAGTATGTCAAACTACAATAATTTCGAATAATAATAAGTTTAGTTATTTGTGAATGTCTTTTATTGTATAATTTACGTTAGCTGTTATTAGAATGAAAATTCTTTGCTAATGTTTACCAAACGGAATATGTTAAAAAAAATTGCCTCAAATTTTGACTCAAGGCCTACAGTTTTAGAGAAGATGGAATAGTTGATTACTTTGACCCCAGTACTTAACTGGTACATTATTTTATCGAACCCGTAAGGATGAAATGCAAAGCTGGTCTCGGCGGTCGGAACATAGAGAATAAAAAAAGAAAAACATAAAATTATATGTAAAATAAGAGAGGTATTTTGCAGCAGGTTTTCTTAACCAGTCAGTTTTAACCATATTTTTAGGCGCCGTATGTCTAACAAAGTGTCTAGTAGCCGTCTATAACCAGACAGTATCTGAAGGTTTCCATAGAAACAACCCGTTCTTTTGTGATAATACCAAAATCATTAGTCCCTGCTCTGCTTTTGCAGTACCGTTACCATTCCATATACTATTACAGCTAGAATTAGAACAAAGACAACAGACATTTACGAGCCACTTTGTTAGACATACGGCGCCTAAAAATATGGTTAAAACTGACTGGTTAAGAAAACCCGCTGCAAAATACCTCTGTTATTTTACATATAATTTTATGTTTTTCTTTTTGTTTAGATTTGCTTTAAATCTATGTATTTATGAAAATAGCAGAATGAACGTATTGCAAACACTCCTGTGTTTAAAGTTAGAAAAACTTTTACCATCAAATCATGTGAATGCCTCGTAAAAACCAACCAACAAGTCCTTTGACGCTCAATCTACTTTATCATAAATTTTTCAACTATGGCTAAGCTGAGATATAAAAGTCTTCTATGTGGGCGCGCGTCCTACAAGATACAACAGCCAAATTTCCTTCAAATTGCACCTTGCCATTTTAGATAAGAAAAGTATACTTCGGAAAATGTAGCTGTAGTCTTATATTGTTAGATATTAAAGAAAGTGGAAACAGATTGGATATATAGATATCTGCGGATCAAAGCAGTACAACGGATTCAGTACATACGAATGGAAGAACTAATCAGAAAGAATTTTTTTCCGACCGATTACGTTAGTCTTAGGAGTAAGCTCCAATCGAAAAGAAATAAAAAGTAAAAATGGAGCACCTTAGAACTTAGCAAACCTAGCAGCAAGTTACATATTAACAATGCAAACTAGAATATACAACAAATTAAATATAATCTTGACAAAAAAGTCCAATAAATTTTTAACGTACATCGTATATCTCTAAGTGTAATGACGAAAGGTGCCTACAATAGCAATAAAATCTACAAAATGATTTAATACACTTATTGGTTACAACTAACAGAGCCTCACACTGCTACTGAAAGGGTCCTTTAACCAAAACCAGGCACTGCAGCCTACTCAACTGAAAACAGGAACAAGATGGTAACAAAATACAGAGACGGTTATGCGTTCTGCACTTCTGTTCAACTTGTCTAAGATTGCTTTCTCTCAATGATAATGGTGTTTCTACTCATCTCCTAGTTCCAGTTCCTATCTATCCAATTCAGGCAAGTAGCATGTTAAGTACAGTTAGAATTCAACTACATCCAATTATAGTTATTATGGACTTACCACTCCAGAAACTGAGCTGAAAGCGCAAGTCTTTGCCTGAAATCCTATGCGCCTAATACTGTTAAAGCTTCAATACATATCCTACAATGCAGGTTTCGCCTACACACTGGTGAGAAACTACTGGTTAGGTATTTATCTGTTCGTTATTGCTCGTAGTTGTCCGTCATTACTCGTACTTGTCCGTCATTGCTCGTACTTCTTTCTTGTTTTCCAAAATTTCCCCGTTAGCATATTTTGCATGAATTTCTCGTAAAAGCAATCCACATAATTAGGACATACTCCTTTAAATAAACAAAATAAAAATCTATTATTCTGCCGTTGACAATTTTTGTTTATTGTTTCTACCTTCCCACTTGGTTGTTTCTTTATATATTTAGACATCACCAGCGGCACTGATTGAGTGATAAGTTAATAAGCATAACCTTGCGGTGGTTTGGAATTTTCAAATTCCTCCGACTTATCGTGTGATCAGGGTCTAGAAGAATGATATTGTATTCCTGAGGAGATTTTTATTGTCATTCTGGAGTATAGTTTTAGATCTAAGAAGAGGTCTTCATTATTGTTTTAAAGAGAGTGCTCCTCCTCACCGTTTTTTTTTCTGAGAGCTACTGTACTGCACGACTTTGTAAACATTTCTTGAATCAAATAACTTTGTAGATAATTTATTTCATTTTTTGTCAAGATTATATTTAATTTGTTGCAAATTCTAGTTCACAATGTCAAATATGTAACTTGCTGCCAGGATTGCTAGTTTCCAAACTGATCCATTTTTTATTTTTATTTTTTTTTCGATTGGAGTTTCCTTCCAAAGGCTAACCTAACCTGTCGGATAAAATCCTTTCTAATTAGTTCTTTCATTCGTGTCTACTGAATCTGTTACATTGCTTTTTACATCCAATCTATACCTTCACTTTGTCTCCAGAAGTGGATTTCTCACTTTTCTTTTTCTTTTTCGTAGTGACGTTTTCCTTTCTTATTGCACTTCTCTTTCTTTACCTTAGTAGTCTTCTTAACCTTCTATCTCCCCACCCGTCGTTACAAGACTGTGATATCATGCTACTAGGTGCTACAATAAGAAAACAGGGTACTTGTTCAAATATTTCCGAGGCCGATTCCAAGCTAGTCGCTTCCTTTGTTCCTATTAACGTTTCTCTGGAAACTGGAGCGTTACTGCGCTCCACTGCCTTCTTTTTTTAGTCCCTTTCGTAGCCTTCTTAGTCGATCAGGAAAAAAATTTTAATGCGACTCTTACTATTACACATGAAATAACTAGGCTTCCTGTTCTAGCCTCATATCCTTTCTCTCAAGGCCTTCACTGGATAAAGATTTGATACGCTTTTGTGGCCCTCATCAGAAATTAATAAAACATTTTGGCTTCTTGAAACATTTAGCTACTCATCGTACAACTAGCCACGAAACCAAATCGATTCCAGTATATCGTATCGCCACATTTAAATATATGTATCCTGTATACTTGGACACAAGTTCGCGGGTAGAAATATATATATAGCAATTTTTGCCCATGTTTTGGCTGAATTTTAAATCTTGGAAGTACATTCGACTGAGCAAGAGAATATCGCCCCAAATAATTTTTCCAGTGTTTCGCTGTTTATTGAAAATTGTCATCCTTTTTAAAACGCATACGTATTATTTTTCAAAGACATCGACACAAAATTCTCCTAATAATTTTTGGTAGGAAACTTAAAGTCTAAAAATTCAGTTAATATCACCAAAGCAGCAAAACTAACCTTTTTAACATTATTATTACCATGTTATAATCGGGACTTTAAAGCCCATGCTAACTACTCCGGATCACACATAATTTCTTGCTACTTGTGAGCCTAACTCATACATATTGCTTAACAAAAGCGACGGCGAATCAGGGAATAATTTGGATGTTACTCTTGTATTACCCTACAGGAGAACAAGTTTGTGAACATATATTTCATGTACATTATGCGCTTGTCAGTGAGACAAAGATAGAGGAGTTCGCTCTTCGTCAGATTAAACATATATTCTTTGGACAAGAGGACATAATTCTGCTACCGGTCCTTTTCGGACTGAGCATTGTCCATGTCTCAAGTATTCAATACTGAAGACAGCCAGGACGAAATTAACCCCTTGCCTGCCACGAGTCCCATTCGGGGATCTGCTAAAAACAGTCTCACTGCCTGTTGTTCGTTGAAATTAAAGTGAATTGCTTATTTACATTGCATTTGCAGATGTGTGTTTAACACTATTTAGTAGTTAAAGTTTGTCTTTAGCTCTGGCTATTTCTAGAGGACATTTTATGTCATAAATCGTAATTGTTGGACTGCAAAAATATTAACTGTTTTGAAAACTTTTTTTTTTTTGCATTTCCCATTTATATCATTCGTTGATATTTCATACATATTTGCATTTTATACTATAGCTTCAAAAAAACTAAAATGTTTATAAATTGCAATTGAATAGAAAAGGATAGGTATGCTTTTATTCATCGATCCCATTTGAGACTTTTCGAAAAATTTATCATAATTTCCAAAAGAGTTCACGTATGAAGAAAATCTAAATACTACGTATTATTTTAACTCGTAAGTCACCTGGCAAAGCAAAAAAAAAGAAATGAAAAAAATTTGGCAGTTTTAATAGTTTAAACATGCGCAGGCAAAGCTCTTTGGTAAGATGTTAACTTCTCAACCACGTACTTCCGGTTGAGTTTCACTACATAAATCTACAGTCCCGGGCTAACCAAAGCCTTGAGTGGATTTGGTTCATGGAAACTGAAAGAAGCCCATCGTATGTGTTTCTGTGTATGTGAACGTATGTATGTATGTGTAGGTATCTAAGTGTATTAAATTTGTCTACCACTACTACCACCACCATTCAACAAACCAGTGTTGGGTTGTTAATGTCCTATAACTTAGCGGTTTGTCAAAGAAACTGACAGAATAAATTCCAGGCTTTAAAAAAATGAAAAGTGGTTGTTTTGTTCGATTAAACCCTTTAAGGTGGTGCCCTAGCATGTCCGCAGTTCAATAGATGAAAATAATTAAAAGATTAAAGATGTGTGACGTTTGATAACATTTCTTTTTTTTTTTTTTGTGTACCATTATTAATGCTTTCATTGTTGTTGCCGACGAAGTTCAAAGGAAAGCAGGAAACGATTTTTCTTCTGAAAAATGTTCTTTTATTAAAACAATTCATCTTCAGGATTACAGTTATTGCAAACAAGATGTATTTCTGTTCATATAGTGGCTTTTTGGTAGACCAGCAAAAATACCTTGATTATGTGAAATTTATATTGTCGTTAAGAGATACCGACAGTGTAAACTCCATATGCTCAAAGTATTCTTGGCCTGAAGAGTAGATGCGGCTTCGTTTGGATAATTACCACGTCCGAGATTCTGTTAGCTATGAAACATATATAGCCTGGATTTTATCTACTCCATTCCCTAAATTTTGGCGATATCTATATATATATATAATTAAAAGAAGAAAATGGAGAGTTAGTGGTTAATATTTATTTATTAATAAATTGATGATCCTTTCTTCCTACAGCTGTTTCCATTTATATTCATTGAATAAAGTAGAGCAGACTGGAATGAACAGGTAGGTCTACATGTAATTTTTTAATGTCTAACTTTGCCCTGACGATATTTTGCTCATAACTTATAAATGCAAATTTAAATGCATAAATATGTAATTTAAATAATGAGAGTATAAATAGAAACAGGTATAGGAAGAAATAAGTATCAATTTATTCATAGAAAAATATTAACCACTAACTCCCCATTTTTTTCTCTTAATTTAATACGGATTATATACCTAATATATACCTATTGATTTAGGGACATATTATTTCCGGAAGATATAAGGTATAGAACATATATTTTCTTGGATGTAATCAGCCCTTTAAGAAGTTAATACATCATCTAATTAACTTTATATATATATACGTAAAGTATGAGTACTACATGCACCCTCTCGACGTATCTACCGTTTTCCATGTAGTTTGGTTATCAAGGTTCTTAATTCTAAAGTCTCCCATGAAGAGTTAGTTCATGGCAAAGAATTGGCCGAGAGCTTGCAATTTATCGACTTGTAACATGCCACACACTTTGCTAATATTCGATGTCATAATTCCTTCTTTCTCTTTCCCTCTTGCTTTCTCTCCTCCCCTCCACATCTCTCTCTCTCTCTCTCTCTCTTTCTCTCTCTTGCTTACTCAGATTTCATTTCCTGAAAGTTTCCGCACATGTCTGTCTTGCATGTACCTATCGTTGGTCTTGTGAAGTGTTGCTAAATACATTTCGATCGAGGAAACAGGCATCTCTTCAGAGAATATCGTCTCTTCCTCACATAAAAGTAGAAAGTATTTTATTCTTCATAAAAACTAGTTTCCTCTTCGTCAGAGAGAGTCTTCTCCGAACGAAAAGTGTACATTCCAAGTACTTTTAACTGTCCTCTTAGCATTTGTCTGGGGATTGGAATGAACTTTACTGTTTTTGTTGTTTCTTTTTTTGTTTATTTGCGGTTACCTCAGTTGTGTTTGAGTTACCTTACCTCAATACGATTGTGTAGCATCGATGTTTTGTGAAGACGTACGTGTCTTTAACTTTCCACTATTTGTATTTTTACCATGAATCAATTGTTTTTCCATCTTTTCATCGTCACTACCCTTTGTGACAAGTTTAGATTAACTTCGACATCATCTGAAATGTACCCGATACAATTTTACGTAGCTCTGACTTTGTCGGGAAGCCACCTTCGAAGTTTCTTGCTGCTCTTGTTGCTTTCTGACAGCATTCGGAATTATTTCATTGTCGATATGTGTGAGTGTGTGCTTAATATTATTCATTTTTACTCTTGATATTTTTTCAATTTGGCACCTGACTTTTCTCTGGTCGAAATTCTTTTTACCGAGGAAGGAAGACGCACTGGTGGTGCCCGTGTAGAGTGAAGTAACGTAAATAAATACGCAAAGTATTTTCTCAAATGTTCCGTCATGTTATCGAATGCTAACGTACGCATAAGGAGAGAACACGAGAGGCACGTTGTGCACGAATAGTGAAAGCCTTCAGTAATTACAGAGTATTTACTTTATTGATCTATGAAGAATCCGGGGGATTCGAACGTAGTGGTTTTTACCTGAACTAATTTTAATCGCTTCTGATTATCTGCCAGATAACGATGATGGCAATAATGGCTGTGTTGAAAAGGCTACTATTCAAAATCGTCATCATGATTATAATATTGTTGACAAGATCATTATAAATAATGGTAGTGGTAGTGATGATGAGGTTGATGTTAGCTGTCATTGTTGAAGGTAGTATTGTTATTACTGGTGGTGCTAAAGAGAGCGGGTGTACTGTGGTGGTGATGGTAGTGGTAGTGGTTGTGGTGATGTTATTAGTGGTGCCAACAGAACTAGTGGTAATATTATTAGAGTTCCGGGAAATGTATCAATTGTTGCTATTCTTACATATTGTATACATGGTTCTAGGTCAACGTATGTTTCTATTCATGATCTTACACCTTTCTACAGAACATAGTTTCTGGCATCTTGTTACCTTTCCCAAAATTGCCAAATATACATTAGTGCCGTGTGATATTGCTACGACATTTCTAGTTTTCCTTAATCTGCCTTAAACCTCTTTGGTTTTCCCTGCTTTTCATTAATCCTTCTTGACATCTCTCTATGTATTTCACTATTTCTATATTTCAGTACACTACACATTGCGTCACTCACTCTCAGTTATCTCTCTCTCTTTCTCTCTCTCTCTCTCTCTCTCTCTCTCTCTTGCATCCGTTACTACAGTGTAGACGTGTATGTATGTGTGTCTGTCTGTATGTGTGTATATATACGTATATATACATATATAAATATATGATTATGTGTGTATACACACACACTCGCTCACACACACACACACACACACACACACACACACACACACACACACACACACACACACACACATATATATATATATATATATATACATACACACATAGTGAGAGACAGACAGACAGAAATATAGAAAGACAAAGATAGTCACATGCATTCTTGTGTGCGTGCGTGCGTGCGTGTATGTGTGTATATGTGTATGTTTGTATGTGCGCATTTTTGCACGCATGTATGTATGTATGTGTGTATGTATGCATGTATGCATGTATGCATGTATGTATGTATGTATGTATGTATGTATGTATGTATGTATGTATGTATGTATGTATTTATGCAAGTATGTATGTTTATATGTGTATACAGTCTTCTTGATTTCCTTTATTTTATCAGCTTTATTCTCATTCCTTCATATATATATATATATGATATTGTTGTTGGCATCCTTTTTGTCTTGGGAGACAATGGAGTTGCGCATAAAATAATCTAGTCCGGCTTTTACATTTCATGTCCTAATACATTTCCTGCTGTGGCTGTGTAGTCCTATCCTGGACAAACACTCCCTCTGGCAGGTACCACAAATGTAGCGAAGACTGTTCCTGGCTGGTTGTAATGCCATAGTTTCTTGTTGACGTCTTTTCTTGTCTTTCCATTTCTCCTCTCTCTGTATGTCACTCCTTTGTGTTCCCTCTTTTACGGTACGTTGCCAATCTCCACGGTTGCTGGCAACTGCTTCCCAATTGCTAATATTGATATTGCAGGCCTTCGTGTCCCTTTTGAAAACATCCTTGTATCGTAAGAACGGTCTTCCCACAGACCTAGTTTCCCTAGCAAGCTCTCCGTAGAGTATGTTCTTGGGGATTCTGCCATCTTCCATACGGCTAACATATCCAAGCCATCTCATACGTCTTTGTGTGAGGAGTGCGTTATCCTGTCCAGGCTACAACTGTTTGCTTCTCGAATTTATCCGGAATCGCAGTGTGACTTTAGAAGAAGCAGATCAACATGATATTCTCCATACGCCAACTTCAGGAGAAGTCCAGAAGCAGAAAATGCTATTATATATGGCCTTCCTTAATCTGACAAAGGCCTTTGACTTGGTAAGTAGAAAAGGCCTCTTCATCCTGCTCCAAAAGATCGGATGTCCACCAAACCTGCTGAGGATCATCAAATCTTTCCATGATGATATGCAAGGCACCATTCAGCATAATGGTTCCACATCAGCCGCCTTCCAAATAAAAAACGGGATAAAGCAAGTTTGTGTCCTTGCTCCTACATTATTTGGCATCTTCTTCTCGCTGCTGCTCTCACATGCCTTTCAGACATCAGATGATGGAGTGTTTCTGCACAGTAGAAGTGACGGGAAACTGTTCAATATCTCGCGCCTGCGTGCCAAGACCAAAATCAGAAGCGTCCTGATCAAGGAGATGCTATTTGCTGATGATGCCGCTCTGGTATCATACACAGAAGAAGCCCTACAAAGGCTCATCAACTGTTTCGAGCAAGCATGTAACGACTTTGGCTTAGTTATCAGCCTCAAGAAGACCAGCATCATGGGTCAGGCTACATCGGACATCCCAAACATACATATTGGAGACCACAGATTACAGGAGGTGGAGAAGTTTACCTATCTTGGCTCTACCGTCACCTACAACCTATCCCTTGACGCTGAGCTCAATATACGCATTGGCAAGGCAGCTGCTGCGATGGCCCAACTCTCCAAACGGGCATGGGACAACAATAAGCTGACCAAGACCACAAAAATGGAGATTTACCAGGCATGTGTACTTAGCACTCTGTATGGAAGTGAGACTTGGACGCCATACACATGCCAAGAGCGTCGCCTAAATATCTTTCACCTGCGCTGCCTGCGGAAAATCCTTCGCATCAAATGGCAGAATCATGTCCCCAACAAAGATATATGACATATATACACATATACATACATATATAAATGTACATATATATACATATATATACATACACAATGGCAGAATCATGTCCCCAACAAAGATATATGACATATATACACATACATATATAAATATATATACATATATATACATACACACATATATATATATTTATATATAACTACATATTTATAGAGACATATATGTATAAACATACACACACACACATATATGTATATGCAGAAGTATATATTCATACATATATTGTATATATATATATATATAAATCAATGTATGTATGTATGTATGTATGTATGTATGTATGTATGTATGTATGTATATAATTTCCTGGCTCGTTGCTATGAGTCTATCTTCGAGATCTGATTTCATCTTTCTTTTCGTTATCGTTGTTGATGTTATTGCTGTTGTTCGCTTTCACTTCATCCGCGCGTTCTTTGATATCTATTGCTTTCAAATTATTAACTCCGGTCTCTTTTGATCTCTGCTCTTTTAAGAAAACTTTTGTCTTTTTTTTTTCTTCTTTCTTTTTTCCTTTGTCGTTCCTCTTTGGATTTGTTTCCTCTTCTTTCTTATCAATTCCATCATCAGCATCATCTTCAACACCAGCGGCAGCACCACCACTGCCAACAACCCCGTTACTACTACTACTACTACTGCTGCTGCTGCTACTACTACTACTACTACTACTACTACTACTACTACTACTACTACTACTACTACTACTACTACTAGTAATAATGATAATAATAATAATAATAATAATAATAATAATGATAATAATAATATCACTACTGATATTCTTAAATATTAGTCTCGTATTGGTGCAATTCGATGTACATGTATGCATATATGCAGACATACATATATTTACTGACTCGTACGTATATACATAGACACATATATGAATATATACATATATATGTGTGCGTGTGTGAGTGTATACAAATATAAATGTCTATGTAATATATATGATGTACATGTATTTAAGAAGATATATATGTATGCACATATATGTATATAGTATGTATCTATATATATATATTATATATATATATACATATACGTATACATATGTATATACGTAATATACATACATATGTATATATACTATATATATGTATATATATGTATACATATATATATATATATATATATATATATATATATATGTATGTATATAATATATATGTATATATATATATATATATATATATATGTGTGTGTGGTGTGTGTTTGGCGCGGAGTCGCAGGCCGTGGCTGTGGGTAAGGAACTTGCTTCCCAGCCACCAGGTTCCGGGTTCAGTCCTACTGTGTGGAACCTCGAGCAAATGTTTCCTACTACACCCTCGGGCTGACCAAAGCCTTCTAAGTGGATTTGGCAGACGTAAACTGAAAGAAGACCGTCGTTATATATAATATTATATATATATATATATATATATATATATATATATATATATATAATATATATATATATATATATTATGAGTGGCTGTGTGGTAGTAGCTTGCTTACCAACCACATGGTTCCGGGTTAGTAAAAACGAAAATGAAAGACAAATACTGAATAAAGATGTCCGTTGTGTAGTAATAAGCAACATTTCGATGGAACTTGTTTGATCGTAAATCTCTCTCTGTATCAATCATCCATTTTATAACCTTATGTATGTATATATGTATGTATGTTTATATGTATTTGTGTATAAATATATATATATATATATATATATATATATATATATATATATATATATATATATATATATTATATATAAATTAGAAAAACCCTTTAATCAATTCAAAATGACAATAATATATACCGATGATTAAGTAAATTCAAAATAATAAAAAAAATGTATTTGGTAGAATAACGACACGTGTTTCGTGGCTATATTAAGAAATGATTATAGTAAAAAAATTAATAGTAGTAGTAAAATCACTTCGAAATAAATATAGCCACTCATCAGGTTAAAAACAAACTACAATAATAAGATAATTAATTAATAAATATACGTAAATAATCTTTTAAAATATAAATATACTCTTTAATATATATATATACATATATAAGATACTAAATATACATTAAGTGAAAACTAAAAACAATACTTGAATTATACAATACTTTAAAATTAATTAATATACACAATGCTAGTACAAGCCATTAATATTGTAATCAAAATATGAAATGGATCAAATATAAACTCATTAAATAAGCTAACTATATAATTAATATATATGTGTAGTTTCTATAGATTTAATATATCACTCAATAATATAGTTGACTAAATATCAATTAATATAATACCTAATTTACTTAAATTTAATACTACTTAATATATATATACCATCTAATTATTATATAATATATTGTCTAAGAAAATAAATTCTCAAATTAAATTAGATGTAATACGTTAGATCCCTTCATAAAAATAATAATAAATCATTCTAAATAAGTAGATACAATAATTAAAGAATATATTTATATTTTAAAAGATTATTTACGTATATTTATTAATTAATTATTTTATTATTGTAGTATTTTTTTAACCTGATGAGTTGCTATATTTATATTGAAGTAATTTTACTACTACTATTAAGTTTTTTACTATAATCATTTCTTAAATATAGCCACGTAAACGTGTTGTTATTCTACCAATTATATACGTTTTTCTTATTTTTTTGCAATTTACTTAATCATTGGCATTTTATTGTTATTTTATTTTTAATATTTCTATTATATGTAATTTTGTAGATGGCGTAATTTATTGTTCATTTCGAATTGATAAAAGGTGTTTTGTTTTCTAATTTTTTATGTATATATTATATTTTGTGAAATTTGATTTAGTATTTCTAAATTGAATTTTTCCCTGTAAGTTAGGAATAATATTCCCTCTAATTATTATTTAATTATATATATACCGAAGATATTCGTGTTGCTTACTTTGAGGATATATATATATATATATATTCTTATTTGTTTTGTGGTGGATGTCATATACTATTGTATTTTAGAAATAGTTATTTCATTAGGAGGAACTATTTTCTAAGTATCATGGATATCGCCTTAAAAGCTGGATGTATATATGGAGGTCCACTGTTGATTTATATATATGTATTGTGTGTGCGTGTGTGTGTGTGTATGTGTGTATGTGTGTGTATGTGTGTGTATGTGTGCGTGTGTATGTGTAAGTAACTTTGTCTCTCTCTCTCTCTCTCTCAGAGTGGCTGTGATGTAAGAAGCTTGCTTCCCAACCCATGGCTCCGGATTCAGTTCCACTGTGTGGTACCTTGGACAATTGTCTTCTACTATAAGCACGGGTCGACCAAAGCCTTGTGAGTGGATCTGGTTGCCGGGCTCCTTTATATATGCATGTGTGTGTATATATATATATATATATATATTATATATATATATATAATTAATATAGGATGAAATTTTTTTCGGGAAAAATTTTTATCAATGGCCAGCATATCAAAAAATGCCTTAAAGGTAAAACTTTATACATAATTTACAAGATAAGGGCAGAAGAAGAATTCTAATTAATATTGTTTCGGCATATTTGGCATTAGAATTCTTCTTCTGCGCTTATCTTGTAAATTATGTATAAATTTTTACCTTTAGAGGCATTTTTTGATATGCTGGCCATTGATAAAATTTTTTCTAGAAAAAATTTTTATCCTATATTAATTATAAATAGATTAGTGTTCACTTCCGGATTCTATCACTCTGTGAAAGTTTCTAGTTCGAATCATATGTGTCTCGAGGTGCGCCGAGGATTTTTCTATTTTGGATATATTTGGGGTTCTTAAGTCTGCTCGGGACTTAGTGCTTGCTTTTTCCGAAGGTATGAGTAAGTATTTCATTTATATCTCACGTATTTGCCGCTGAAGTGGGGAAAATTTCTTATGAATTAACCCCGAAATTGGACCAATAGGGTAATAACGAATTTTTTAGAGATTTCTATCGGTTTTAATGGTTATCGACAAAAATTTTTTTTGTTTCGGCATATTTGGCATTAGAATTCTTCTTGTGCCCTTATCTTGTAAATTATGTATATTATTATATATATATATATATATATATATATATATATATATAGATATATATATATAGATATATATATATATATATATAATATTATATAATATATAATCTATATATGTATATATATATATATATAAATACATATATATATATATATATATATAATATATGTATATGTATATATTTATGTATGTATTTGTTTGTCTGTACTACTCCAACACCACGCCGATGTCGGTATCTTTCCGCCCCCGTAACGTAGCGGTTTGCCAGAAGTGGCCGATACATAATTTTACAACGAATAACTCCAGGGATCGATTTGTACGACTAAATATGGTGCTCCAGCATGGCCCGCAGTCAAATGACTGAAACAAGTAAAGGAATAAAGGAATACACACACACACACATATATATATATATATGTATGTAGTATGCATGTATGCATGCATGCATGTATGTATGTATGCATGTATGTATGAATGCATGTATGTATGCATGTATGTATGTATGTATGTATGTATGTATGTATGTATGTATGTATGTATAGTGAGTGGGATTGACTCAGTGCACAGCCTTTCTTCATTTAAAAAAAATCTTCTTGCACAGGCATTGCACGATAACAACATTGATTAAGCGTCGTGCAATGGCCATACTCGATAACGAGGGGGCAGCCACCATGTATGTATGTATGTATGTATGTATGTATGTATGTATGTATGTATATATGTATGTATGTATGTATGTATGTATGTATAGTGAGTGGGATTGACTCAGTGCACAGCCTTTCCTCACTTTAAAAAAATCTTCTTGCACAGGCATTGCACGATAACAACATTGATTAAGCGTCGTGCAATGGCCATACTCGATAACGAGGGGGCAGCCACCATGTACGTATGTATATATGATCTTACAATTTATAATAATGATCCAGGGAAATAATTACAAGGTAGCTAAATGTTGCTTAAGTGTCCCAGGAAAGAATAGTCACACTTGTGTGGGATGTGATTCCGGGAAGAAGTGAGACGTATTTAGGAGAAAATAAGAAAAATTTTAAATGGAGATAAACGCTCGAGATGTTATTAAATCGTTTATATTTTCATATCACCGACATACGTTTCAATGAACGCATTCAAAATACATCCGATAGGATGAATAATGATCAGCAATGCATCAATCTCATCCAGGCGGATATAAACAACAGTGCTCATCAAATATACATTTTAACAGATATGAGCAACCACAGAAAATGTGACGTATACGAATATGCATATGCACACACGCACATATACTCATATATGTATACATATATGTGGAGGCGCAATGGTCCAGTGATTAGGACAGCGGACTCGCGGTCATAGGATCTCAGTTTCGAATACCAGACCGGGTATTGTGAGTGTTTATTGAGCGGAAACACCTAAAAGCTCCACGAGGCTCCGGCAGGGGGTGGTAGCGAAACCTGCTGTACTCTTTCACCGCAACTTTCTCTCACTCTTTCTTCCTGTTTCTGTTGTACCTGTATTTCAAAGGACCAGTCTTGTCACACCCTGTGTCACCTTGGATTTCTCCCGGGAACTACGTTAAGAGTACACGTGTCTCTGGAGTGCTCGGCCACCTGCACGCTAATTCCACGAGAAGGCTGTTCCGTTGATTAGATCAACTGGAAACCTTCGTCGTCGTAACCGACGGAGTGCTGTAGTAATATATATATATATATAATATATATATATATATATATATAATTATACATACATATTGATTAATTATCCAATGTTTTTTTCCACCTGATCGCTCTTATGAAATAGTATTAAATATCCATTACCTGCATTGTGTATTTGATGTTTGACGGAAAAATTTAAAATGTATGTAAGGTTATGTATCCGAGAATAATTTTGAAACAAAAAAAATTGAATAGAAAATGTCTTCTTCATCTTCAGTGGGATTAGAATATTTTAAAGTCAATCAATATTTAACGGTTAAAATTTTAAATGGGTATACCTCTATACAGAAATGAAAACGTCACGAAAGCGGTGTTTGTGAGCAGCAAATTGTTAGGCAAATTGTATGAAAATAATACCTGTTGACTTTATATGGAACATTAAGTGTGCTTACATGTTAAAGATTTTGGTATATAATTAATTAGTAGAATGGAAAGAAGTGTTTAATAAGCGTATGTGTATGTGTGTGTAAGTGTGTGTATGTGCGCGTCTACGTATATACACACACACATACAGACCCGAATGTTTGAAACAGTGTGGATTATTCTATAGTAGCAAAGACCCAAATCTACCACTCATAAATGTAAGTCCCTCATAAATGAGTAGCAGTCTTTCTGTTTACCAAATTTCATTTCCATGGTTTCGATCAGCAAGCGAGTTTTGCCATAGGATCTAACCCGAAACCACAGTTTTTACTAACAAGTAATATACCTGACAACTAGCAACAACCATTATCCAGGTCCTTATCTTAGAGGCTGTTTTAGCCATGCTGGAGTAATGCCTTCAAAATTATTGCCAGCAATTTTTCTCAAAAATAAACTTATGAAAAAAATCCTCGTGAAATGTCTTAGCTGTGATGGCTGCAAAAATTTATTAACTGTCTTGTATATAATCTTTTCAAATAATTGTACTTTACATAGTTTTGATTGTAGTACGAGAAGGGTTATCATAAAAGTAGTTAACTTAGGTCATCAGCTAAATTTTTATGTACATATTGGAGCAACACCTCCAAAATAAGTAACAACAGTTTTGGAGACATGCCAAACTAGTATTTATGAAAACAATCCCCATGAATGGTCTTAGCTGTAGGGAATAATAATGTGATAAGATAAGAAACAGGTTGAATAATTTATTCTGATGTAACGCGTTTTTTTAATTTTTAAATTAATTTAGATTAACTAATTCTCAAATCTCCAGTTATGTCGTGCTGAAGAGTACAGAAAGAGGATGAAATGGTACTATCCACCAATACCGGTGACTGTAATAAATTTATGTATGTACTTTTCACTCTTTGATAATGGTTTTTCAACATAATAAAAATAAACTTAGAAGTAATTCTCTCTCCTTAAGTAGCAATTCGCAGTAATTCCACCAATTATATTGTATTGAAGGAAAATTAGCTTTAATATGCATATCATCAAAATTTCTAGAATTTAACGTTGTCAGATCTTCTTGTGCAATGTTGTAGATTTTTCCCTTGCCCTTCTCTTAACTACTTTTTCTAAGATTCGTTGATAACTTAATCACTTAAAAGACCTCATTCAGTAAAGTGTAATACAATGGTCTTCTATACACAAAGGAAAAAACATATGGATGCATTATAGAATTACAGTGTAAGAAGATAACTTGAGATATTCTGGAATCACTCTATGAACGACATACTATAAGACATTAATATTTAGTGAGACGCTTGCCAAATTTTGGTGTCAATTTAAATATACGACCTAACTTTGAAGTTCATTGAGTTCTGAAATTTGAAATGAACTTCAGTTTTGTTCATGTCGAAGACAACATTTTAATTCGCACATACATCACACATTATTCCTGAGGCTTGCCAGACTACTGCACAGAAAATGCATTCATTGCATATAACCTAAGTACATTGGTGTACTGCAAAGTCAAGAGAAGTTCCCACACCACCACCCAACAATAAATATTGGTGATATCGGAAATCTAATCCACGCCCACTAATCACAGTTTTTAATTTAACAAGCTTAAACCCAATTCTTAAAATATATTTTTATTTTCATTTATTTATTTTGTTTTCAGACGAAATCCTCACTTTGCATCGATGTTCTAAATCAATGCGTATTTTCACATGGTTGCTCTCCATTCAGCTTGGTAACTCCGTATCTCATAGAGACGTGTTGATAGTAAGATTTGAAACCAAGTTCATATCGAATCAACAAAACGCTTGATAGATAGATAAACTCTGTGAATGACTGCTTAAATAAGTGAATTGTACCGCCTCTTCACACAATTAAATAAATTACTGAGATTAAAGCGATATTTTATATTCCTTTCGTTTTGTTATCCATTATCTTTTTATATTTATTTTTATTATAATGCATCGTGAATGTCGGTGTGTAAGTCGAACAAAACACGAAGACAGTTGTTCTATATTTAGCGTTTATCATATGACATGCCCATATCCGCTTTTACGTACCATGCTATAATAATGATTTTCATGTGTTTTTTTATATATATATGCGTGTGTGTGTCAGAGAGAGAGAGAGACAGACAGACAGACAGACAGACAGACAGATAGACAGAAAGAGAGACAGATAGATAGAGACAGGGAGAATGATTGTATATATCCAAACTCCACGTTACGTAAACTTTTGAGCACGTAGAACACGTACTTCCGAGACCTGAGAAGATAAGCTATACCAACCACTGAACAGGACGGCACTGCATAGTACTGTAGATCCAGTTTTTTTCCATCTAGAATAAGCGAAGTATTGCAACAGCTTGGGTTTCAAGGGTCCCCAACTATTCAACATTTTTCTAACAGCTTCATGGATTTCCGTGGTGTAGATGTAGAGCTCTTCGGAGACGTCTGGACAAAATTTTAACTGGGCAGATAAGCCCACATAATGGCAGGGGTCACAAAGAAAAGCAGCTCTGTCCAACTCATTCAACTCACTTCTTAACTAGAAACGATACAGAATAGAAACCCAATCACAGTGGAAGGCAATGCCCCACCCCGCGTCAGCCTCTGGCTGAAACTAGTAAAACGTAAAAGTTAAAAGACGAGCCAAATATATAGATAGATACATACATACATATATACATATACATATATATAGTTATAGATATAGATATATAGAAACAGAGACACAGAGAGAGAGAGAGAGAGACAGACAGGCAGACAGACAGATATTTAGGCAGAGAGTCAGACAGACAGATACAGACAGATACATACATACATACATACCTACATACATACATACATACATACATACATACATACATACATACATACATACATACATACATACATACATACATACATACATATAAAGCATGGTGTAGAATATAGACACGTTGACATGGAGAACTATTCTTTCTCGCGGATGATGAATACTATCCCCTACAATTTTTATCATTAATACAAGCCTGGTAAAAGAAGGTGTAACCTCCTTTGAGTAAACCTGTTTGGAAAAATCGTAGCTGTAATCAGATAGTGAAATGTATAATATACATACACCATGGCGACGAAAGAGTTAGCTATCGCAGATCGCGGAACTATCAAGTAAAATTTCACTGGATTTCTGAAATGAACCAAAACCTATATCAGTATTACAGAAAGACTAGAGAAGACCGCTTGGTAGGCCACTTGAAGTGACTTAAAGAATGTTGGGATATCAAATACCCAACATTCTCGAAATTTTCAGCAGCGCAATTACGCCAGCAAGGTACATTTCCTGAAAAGAAATATGTCACCCTAGCAAACAAAATACCCAGCCAAAATGCACAAATGATAATACTGCTGTTCATAACACACCAAACATTTTCCACAAACACAATAACTAACTGCCGCCACTACACAAAAACAAATGAGGCATATTATATACTGAAATCACGAGTGCTAAACGTTCGTCTCTCAAGAAGTGCTACCCTGAAGATCGTCCGAATCTCTGCTCCCAGAAAGATGAAGTAGAAGAATTCTTCCAAGAGCTAGGAAAAGTGATAGCTCAAATTCACTTACGCCTTAGTCGTAGATTTCATCA
Organism: Octopus sinensis; assembly: GCF_006345805.1. Taxonomy (NCBI): domain Eukaryota; kingdom Metazoa; phylum Mollusca; class Cephalopoda; order Octopoda; family Octopodidae; genus Octopus; species Octopus sinensis. Next base: position 38,833 of record NW_021834484.1, read on the forward strand.
CAAAGGTTAAAAAATGATGTCAGGGTGAGAAATATGTTGGTAAGTTTAGATCAAGAAAGAGAAACAAAAGAGAACGCTTAGTTACTACGGCAGAAACAAGAGAACTTTATACTGGAAACGGTATATTCAAGAAGCAACCTAGAAGAATATGGATCTGTATGGCTTGAAGTGACTATATCCTGGCCGACAACCGATACATACTACACGAAGTGTTCATTGCTTACTAGTGATCAATGAAATCAAAGAGAAAATGGCTCTGCATATCTCAGTGAATGATCAACACGTTAAGAATATTGTTGCGAAGTAGTTGCAGGAAATTACAGTTCTATTTTTAAGAGATGTGGAATTAGGTACAATACTTACATTATTTACATTTGACGGAGGTTATATCAGCCAAAACGTTGTGTTAAAAATAAACAAAATGAAGACAAATATCCGTTAAATATAAATAATGTAAATAATATAGCTGCAGGAAGCTATCAAGAAGAAAATTTGGAGTCAAACTGAAGAGCTCGATGAGGACTACAATTTGCTGATCCAGAAAACTAGAAGTTACATCTGGAAAGCAAAAACTGCAAACCAACGGAAGCCTGGCGGAAGAATCTCGGTGGAGACGAAGAAAATGCTATACAAAACGGAAGCCGATGAAAAGGAATTGGAAAAACCACCTCGAGTATTCCGTTCACTGGAAACATTTAAGAAAAGACTTCAAGAACTATAGATGGGAGAAACTGATGCAGGTTGAAGAAGGGAGAAGAAAACTAAAAAGATGCAGGGGTGTGTCGGCACTCTACAGATCAAAGGTGACGGCGCTTAAAATAATAATGTCGCAGGGATCAAACAGGAGATTGAAGTTGTTTGCAACACCAACTTTTTAAAGTCACCAGTGAAGCTCGATCATCCACCATCACAAACGTTGAAAGAGCTGTCACCTATTCTAGTAAGTGAAACTGAAAATGCCTTCTAATTGATGAAAGCAGAGAAAGTTCCTGGGAAATATGGCATCACAACAGAAATGTTAAGATGCATGAGTAAAGATCTGTGGAAAATCCTCATTCTACGCCTTAGTTGCTATGTAAAGGAGGGTAAAATACCCTCACAGTAGAAAGAGTCAAATACCATCTTGCTTTATAAGAAGGGAGAAAAGGAATATTTAAAAGACTATCGCCACATATGTCTCTTTTCTCAACTCTATTAGCGGTTTACGAAGGTGATAGTCGAAACTTCCGGACGACTAATAGCCGGAAGAATGAGCAGGTTCCATAAGACCTCAGTACAATGGGCAACATATTCCCTCTAACACAAGTCATAGAACGAGCGAATGAATACAAGTCTCTTCTGTATTACTTTTGTTGATTACGTAAAAGCCTTTCATAGTGTCAAGATGAACGCAGTGTTGAAATCTCTGGAAAGTAAGATATCGAGCCAAAATGTAGGAAACAGATCAAATCTTTGGATGCACAACGGATATAGCTCTACTGTTACCACTAGCAAAGATTTAACTTGGAAAAGATGTCAAGCAAGGAGAATTTATTTCTCCAAACCTCTTTCCCACATATCTAGAAATAGCCATGAAGAACATTAACTGAACAAGAGGTGTAAACATCAATGGCGAGCAACTAACACATCTCCGAATCACAGACGACATTGTACTTGTAACTGATATCAAGCCAGGTGCAGAGTTGGACGGTTATAGCTTAGCAGTAGGCCTTAAAAAGAACCACATGAAACAAAATATGTATGCTCGGAAGACGTAGCGCAAGGCCGAATAGAGATGGGAAACGATGAAACCGAGGAGGTAAACAAGTACGCAGACTTAAGACACACAGTGAATATGCTCCTACATATGGTTGAGGAAATCTCAAAGATAATAAGGGCAGGACGGAAGGAATTTAACTGAATAAAGGATGTGCTCCAAACAAAAATAGACAATACCATTCTTGACAGATTCTTCAATAACGCCGTCGTACATGCGCTCTTATACGCGAGTGAGACGTAGGCTAATACAAAGAGAACAGAACATTGATTGGCTACGACACAAAGAGCCATGGAAAGATCCACGCTAGGATTATCATTACAAGATCCTATTCGAGATATGAACGGAGGAAGGTGAACGATGTGATCGTGGAATACTGAAAGCATAATTTCCACTGGACCTGACATGCTGCAAGTATTCACAGACAACAGATGGACCCATGCAGTGGCCGAATTGTATCCAAGAGACTGGAAAAGTCCACTTGGAAGATCAGCACGACAATGGGAAGACGATTTATTTAAGCAATTTGGGTCAACATGGAAAAGAATGGCGAAATCCAGACAGAACTGGAAGTACATTTTGACCAGCGGTGTAAGATGGCATTTCATGGTCAACTCTCCCTGTGGTACTGCGAAATATGTAAGTGTACGTATATGAATATACAAACACACACATGCACACTCACACACACACACACACATATCATTACTATTATGTTAAACTATCGTATGTCCAAACTTGTATTTTTTCCATATTCATTTTCACTTGCAATAGCCGGTTCTCTTGGTCAAACTATCGTATCTCCAGCTGCGTCACATGCCAAGATATAAAAAATTGTCCAAGTGTAACAACAGTTTTGTTATGGAGTGGTGAAACTATTTTTTTTCATCTTCTGAAAAGCTATCGTCTTGGACTTACGACACTTTTGCATAATAGCAACGATATATTTATCTATATATACATATATGTAAGAATGTATATGCGTGCGTGTGCTGCGTCTGTGTGTGCGTGCGTCAAGTGAGCGTGTGCGTGTGTATATATACATTCATATATTATAAATTCCATATATTATACACGTGTAGGATCTTTGTGGTCTTCGGCACTGTTTACAATTTTGTTCCAGTCGATTTCAATGTTGGTCTTTGGATTAAATTTTGTATACTAAATATGGAAATGAAATTCAATTTCCCTATAAATCCATAATTAAAAAGTTATTAGCCTTTGCAAAATTTGGGTATTTTAGCCAATCAGGAGCGAGTATTTTACACATCACCATGGTGAAAAACTCTGTTTCCGTAGTAACCAAAGCAAAGAAGCACCACGTGTTACACGGCTGATTGCGAAGAACTCTGTTTCTATAGTTACCAAAGATACCGCGCATGCGCACCAGAAGTGTAACCACAACGTATTCTATAATTTAATTTTTTTCTATAATAGAAGGAATTTGATTCTAGAACAGCTTTAAACCTCTCCTATGTAGGGAAGGAGATACGAGAAAGATAATTTATTTTATAAAATTCTAGATTGTGTTGCAAACTTTCGTTCATGAATCTTTTAACTAATAAATGTCTGTTTTAAACAATGCTTTGACTGTTATTTCTAGCAACTCTTGTTGGTTTGTTCGTAGCTTTTAAATATTTAATTTGCTTGCGATTGTTTTCATGTTTTTTACTGTTTACTGTAGTAGTTTAATGTTCTAACATGCTGATGCCCCCACCCTTTCCCCTGATACTGGAAGAGGCAGCGAACGAGCTGTTTTCTGATTGACTGAAAATTCTGAAAATTGTCAAACTTTGACCACCTGTAACATTCTCGCGAATTTTTTCTGGAATAAATGAATAACAAATTCGGATTCAGCGTCAAAAATTATACCTATATGATACATTACAATTTTTTTTTTTTTTAAGAATATTGTAAACAGTGACGAAAACCACACAGATCCCGTTTGCTTCCATATGTATATACACATGCATACACATATTTCAATATTAGTGTGCGTAGGTCATATCCCACGTGAACATATCAGTCGTTGAACTCAGCATTTTATGGGATATTTACGAAACAAGCCGTATCATGTATAGTGTCTTAAACCCATGTACGTAGTTATCTGAACCTTTGACAGTATGCTGATGTAGCCAAGAACACACAGCGAAGTCGGTCAGCTGTGACTCGAGTGCTAACAATAATTTGCCCGTAATGAATAATACCATCACACTACCAAGGTCGATCGTTGTTTTAAATCTTGACAAATAACATTCCATCTTTGAAGATCACAAGAGGATAAACAGTAGCGATATATAAAAAAAAAAAGATTACAAAGACAGAAATATTTTAGGGGCTATGAAACCTATACAGGATACTGGGAATCTTATATTTTCCTTCTTCAGTTCAATTAACTAAAATTATATATTTCTTTACTACCCACAAGGGACTAAAGACAGAAGGGACAAACAAGACAGACAAACGGATTAAGTCGATTACATCGACTCCAGTGCGTAACTGGTACTTAATTTATCGACCCCGAAAGGATGAAAGACAAAGTCGACCTCGGCGGAATTTAAACTCAGAACGTAACGGCAGACGAAATACGGCTACGCATTTCGCCCGGCGTGCTAAAGTTTCTGCCAGTTCGCTGCCCTTCAATTAACTAAAATTATATTTGCGTTCACACATCAGTTTCTTTATCACATTCTTAATTATAACTATTAGCATACATATGTGAAGCGCAACATTTCAGATATTTGCATTTTGAAACCTTAAATAAAGAAAGAGTGTAGTTTAAAAGAAATGGAAAGCTGTATACTATATACCTGAAATTTCTGTGTGTGTTCTCGAGTAAAACAGATTTTCTGTTACACTTAATCCCAAAATATTTTCTAATGAAATAACTCAACTTTTAGATCGCCAAATCTACATTTCTCTATCTGTTTGTCTGACTGTTTTTCTCTCTCTCTCTCTCTCTCCCTCTCTCTCTCTCTCTCTCCTCTCTCTCTCTCTCTCTCTCTCTCTCCTCTCTCCTCTCTCTCCTCTCGTTCTCTCTTTCTTGATATAACATATAATGCAATATCAAGTAAGTATATATTATTTACGTGCCTGTTCGACAGTTTCACATGACTTTATTCATGTGAAACTGTCTTATTGAAACTTCTTGCAACTTTCGTCGTTGTAATGTTTACTTAAATTTTGTTTAAAACAAAACATTATCGACTTAATGCCTTTGTTTTCATTATGTGATAGACATTATCGCGCAGAAAATGCTAACTTCCAAACCCTGTTTTCTGATTGGATAAAAATTATGAAACTTTAAACCGTTGAGTGCGTGTGTGTGCGCGCGCTTGTGCACGTTTGGTGTGCGCGTGTGTGTTTGTGTGTGTGTGTGCGTTTATTTGTGTATGTGCTTGCGCGCGTGCGTAGTATGTGTGCTTGCACGCGCGCGTATGTGTGTGTATGCATTTATGTGTACATGGAATTTAATTAGGGCGAGAGAGTCGAAAGAACCTCACAGAACATCAACAGCGAGTTCAGAAAAATCTTTACATCTATGTCATCAAATAAAAAAACAATTGTTTATCGATTACATCATAAATTGCCTCAAATACTGCAGAAATCACTCGTCATGAAGAGGCCTTCCCAACGAAGAAGACATGGTCTGATATGGAATAAAAAAATATTGAAAAAAGGCATTCTACTGTGAAAATTTCGAGGGGGTTGCAGATTTTCCTGGTTTTAAAGATGTGGCGACAGGAATGGTCGGTGTCCCAACCTTCCGACTTCTTTTATAGGGCATAGAAACTGAAGGAAAAACTGTGTGAATCTGACGAGGGAATATGTTAAATTAAATCACAATTGACTGATTCTTCTGTATTTCACTTATTCAAAACCTGGAACTGTCACCACCCTATATATATATATATATAATTATATATATATATATATATATATATATATATTTAATAAACACAATCTATGTATTTATCTGCTATTAGTTTCATCAGTGCTGAAACTAGCTCGGAAGAAAAAGTGGACAGTGTCTGACGATTGTGCTAGGACACCGGACGTGTTGAAAACATTGTCTGACATTCTCTTAGCACATAAATACATAAATTGTGTTTATTAGATACTATTCATCTCTCGCCAGATGGAGTACTTTTTGGGTTGATCTAACCATCACTGAACAGCACACTCACACATACACACTATAAATATATATATATGGTTCAAAATGTACAGAAAACCAAATATGTGTGTACATGTGTATGTATGTATATGTGGACGCATAGCCTACATGCATACATATATACATACATACATATATTTTTTTATTCCCCAAAAGCGATAAATTTCAGGACTCAATACATTGAGATGTGCTGATCTGTGCACAGCTTATTCAGTCATTAATTTCATGCACAAAAACATCTTGTAATATCCACAATTAATTTCTCACGATGACCTGCGTTGAGTGGTAGTAGCAGCTTAAACAGATGAATGCATGTGCAAGTGTGTATCTGTTCAGCGGCTTCAGATATTTGTCACTTCTTTTTAAAACTATGGCGATGGAGTGATTCGACAGCAACTTCAGTGTCTGAGCCAAGAAGAACCTAGAAAAACACGGTCTAAACAAAGTCTGTCTCGTTCTGAAACTGGCCTGCGGCCCCGTGGTTCACGAACATCTTCTCTTTGCGGTCCATCGTAATAGCTTTCCAAGAAGTGACGTACTCGGACATGAATTGACTTCTACCTGATATGTATGCGATATAAACATATGGGTTTCTTTTTTCGATGTACATGGGAGAAAGTATTTGTTCTATATAGGGTTGTACAAACAAGCCCTTGTCACTCGCACCATAACAATTATAATGACCAACGATTTGTCCGTTATAAAAACTCTATCTAATGACGCAAATGCACAGCATTTCCGATATATACGAAACCTGAATAAAATTAGTAATTCCGTAGCCAGTGTTCCGGGAAGAAATGGCTTATATAGTTTACTTACGCTTTTGGTTTTACCTTCCGTATTTAACTCGTACCGAGGGTGATTCGAACTTCTATTTCTCAGAGGCAGAAACAATACGTATCAGTCAAACACTAGGGTAGATAAAATCCACTAAAACTCATTATTTTCTGCACAACCATCACACACACACACACATACACACACGTCATGAATATATGTCTCTGTAAGAAATCAGCCTATTTATATGAGAAATATTGAGAAGCAGTGTGTCAAAATATTATCTGATGGCTGAATGATACTGAAACTGTGATTCTGAAACAATAATGCCCTTATAAAAGGCATAAGCAACACAGTATCTTATTGCATCTTACTGTTATTTGTATATTTCTTAATAGTGCAGTATATAATACCTAAAATCTTTCTGTCGAACTTCTGTGTCTTAGTCACTTCCATTGCTTTGGAATCGTGTAATTGTTTCACATCTGATTCCTCAGGTTAAGCCACTTGTGCAGCAATCTGTACAACTTTGAAATGTCCCATTTGATTCCATTAAAATTCTAACATGTACTAACTGGAAAGCAACTATACTCAAAAATTAACAAGGTAACAACCAGTTGTTGTTGTTCATATTGTTGCTAATGCTCTTTTTGCTTAGCCTAGGCCAGCACTGATCAAGCAGGACTATGATCAAATCTGTTTCAGTCAAGCTCATCCAGCTTTTTTATATACCAGAGACTACCTTATTCAATGCTATGTTCTTTAATAAGCCGGCAGTGTATTTGAAGATTTGGTTAATATTTCTAGCAGGCAGGTCGACCGACTGCGCAGAAGCTACGTCGTTGGCTCGTAGTAATGAATGTATGTCGCAGCTGTTTTTTTTTTTTCAATTTCCTTATTTGAACAAGCCTGTGTTCCAGTGATGAGATTATATTGTTGAGCGTGTTTTAACATCTTAAAGATGATAGGTTTTAGTTTGAGAGATTCTGAAGCAACCAGATTGAGTCTTCTTTATCTTAATGTGTTGGATAGTAAGGCACTGAGTTAAGTGATTTAGATTGTTCGGCTGAGTTAAATTCGACTTACTTAAATTGCCGTTGTTTTAGTCTCAGTAATCTATGCAAAGCTGTCTGTCATTGGTTACTCTATAATTTTGTACATCTAAGAATAGATACTTTTATGCGTTGTTCCCTACTGCACCGAATTTCAACACCCCCACACCCTTATACCCTGGGGTCTTGAAAAGTCTATCGGCGCAGGCCTTTTCTGACTATGATCAAACCAAAAGATAACAATTGTCTTTGATTTAAGCACAAATTTAGCAACACAGAAGGAAGGAAGATAGTCGATATCATCGAACAATGCGAAAGTGACACACTATTTGAGAGGGCCAGAATGGATGCTGGGCAAATTTGACCTCGTTTAGATTTTGGAGCCAGAAAGTAAGGTCGAACAGCAAAACATTTTCCCGGTGTTCTATCGATTCTCCGTCACTCACCCATGAAAGAAAAGCACAGGCAATAAAGCCCTGTATCTTGAAAGGAACAGATTAGTCGATCACATTGATTCTAAAGAGCCGATGTTCAGGAAGTAAGGAACCGAAAATTGTATTTTGTTTAGGGTCTGAGGTGAACATACGTGTAATTGAAGGAAGTGAGACGACTGAGGCAGATAGGTCTTGGATGAAGTGACATGTCATCAGCATGCAAAGCGGTGCACTGTGGTAACTCTAGAAGCAAAGTGGTAACAAGTCTCATTAACGTGTGTTGGCAAGAACCCCCATGTCAGTCAATCAAGTGACCTTTATTTAGGGTCCAGTCTTATGGATCATTGTTAGTATTATTTCAGCTTAGTGGTGAGTTGGTTGTTGTAAGCTAAAACATTTTTTGATCTAAAATGGAAGTTGGGCATTGAGTTGTGGTTTTCGCTATATTCAAGATGTGATAATCACCAGATGACATCCACGGAGATGGAGAGACGTAGCACTTGTAGCGACCATGAGAGTTTTAGATGCGTGTTTGTTCTTTTGAAACGTACCGATAACATCTTTTTCGTGTGGACACAAACAAAATCCATGAGACCTCACTGGAGAATTTATTCCAGGCTTTCTAGAGGTTTTGATTGAGAATGAAGCTTGGTTACAGATTAGCTTGGTTATGGATCGAATATGAATGAAGCTTGTCACGGATTATCAGACGTTGTTGGACCTAAAAAATGTATAAGAAGGGAAAGCTAAGCAATAAACGCTTGGCTGGTTGCCACGTAGTCTGATTATTCTATCTGTTTCTATCTCTCCAGTATATAAGTGAAAGATAAAAATGTCCATTACTGAGTGAACTGTATAATATTATAAAACTTATTATTACATAAATAGACTGCAACTATCTGCCACAAGGACAGATTTTAATAATGTTAAAAATATTATAAGGTATCCGTATATGAAGTAAAATAATTGCTTGAAATTAATAGTTATTAATAATATGAAGGATAATGGTTTCTATGATAATCATAAGGTCAGAAATGGTGGAGGAAGCTCAGTCGACAAATCGAGCCCGGACATTTATCGAACTGAATTGATGAAAGAACAAAGTTGCCTTCAGCTGGATTTGAATCCAGAATCGCAAAGGAGTGCATAAAAGTCACC
>NW_021834485.1:10000-27500 GCF_006345805.1 Octopus sinensis
GAGTCGTTTGTTTAAAGTAACAGCAGGCTTTGGTTTCTACAACAGAATATATGAAATTAACTCAAGAGGGAGGTGTCTAGTGTTTCTAACAGCCTATAAGATAGGGTTGATATTATTTTTTTTCGATAACAACATTATGATATGTGCTTTGTCAATCAAGTCTTTATTCTCGGTACACAACAATGTTTACGATATCTAATTGTCTATTTACTATTTACGATATTTTTTTGACGTTATTAATCCAGCCCTGTCTCTTTGAAGTCTAAATATTACTTTCTGATTATCAAAACAGCTGTTGAGTGCAGTTAACTCTAACAGACGGTTGCTTACTCAAAACTGTGTAATGGAATTTCGTGGATAAAATATATAATCGATATACTTATTGGTAGGTTTTAATAGTTTAGTAATCGATAAAAATATCAATACTGAAATCAACATTGAATGGATTGCTGTTACGGAAGTAGCGTCGGTCACCAATTCATGTGACAAGGCAAGAATTCAAGGAGAGCGTGATGTTTTTATTTTTCATTTTGTTTTTTAAGGATTTTTTTCTCTTTATAATTTATAATTTTGTTTGAATTTTTGTGACCAACACAAACCTACCAGAACGCACACACGCAAGAACACGCACTCACACACACATACATGCAGACATACACTTACTAAGAGAACCAAATACACCGCGCACACAGGCGTCCGCATTCACGCACACATACACATACACACATACATACATCCACAAACACCAGAATACACACATGCAAAAATGCACATGCATATATAGGCGCAGGAGTAGCTGTGTAGTAAGTAGCTTGCTTACTAACCACGTGGTTCCGGGTTCAGTCCCACTGCGTGGCACATTGGGTAAGTATCTTCTACTGTAGCCACGGGCCGACCAAAGCCTTGTGAGTGGATTTGGTAGACGGAAACGGTATATATGTATATGTATATATATATGTATATGTGTTTGTGTGTCTGTGTTTATGTCCCCCCCCCAACATCGCTTGACAACCGATACTGGTGTGTTTACGTCCCCGTAACTTAACGGTTCGGCAAAAGAAACCGATACAATAAGTACTATGATTACAAAGAATAAGTCCTGGGGTCAATTTGCTCAACTAAAGGCGGTGCTCCAGCATGGCTGCAGTCAAATGACTGGAACAAGTAAAGGAGTAAAAAAGTAACGTAGATGATTGATTGCTTTGTTGTTTAAATATCTAACCAACTGATGAATAATGAAGACGTGAAATTGAACCGGCGTTTGTGTTTGCTATTGGCATAATGACCGTCCCGTAATAAAACTGTGTGTGTATGTGTACACACACATATACGTACATACATTCATATAAATATATACATATATATACATACACATTCTTACAAATATATATACTTACATATATGCATGTATGTGTGTGTATATATATATATATATATATATATTTATATATATCTGTAAATGCTGAAATTGATACATGCACAAATGTAGATATATAAATGCGCACACACCCATGTATATTGGCTTGGATGAAGTGTGGGATAGTCTCGTCTGGTGTTGTATGGTACGGTACAGAAAAATGTGTGGTGGAGGTAGGGGTCGCGACTGCTAGAATCGAACGTGGAACCGGAGATTATCGGTAAACAAGTTTAGTGAAATGTCAGCCTATTCCATTACAAATGCACACACATACTCTCTCTCTCCCACACACATACATATATACATACATACATACATACATACATACATACATACATACATGTGAATACGTGTATATATGTGTGTGTGTGTATGAATGGGTGTATGTATGTTTACTCTCGTATACAATTATGTATATACATATATATATATATTACATATATACATATATACATACATACACCACACCCACACATATATATATATATATATATACTATATATATATATATATATATATTATATATATATCTATATATATATACTACATATGTATATATATATATATCTATATATATAGATATACATTCTTTATTGTAATGCTGGTAGCAGCCCACACCACCCATTCACTCCCTAAGCACTAGCTCTTTCTCTCTCTCTCTCTCTCTCTCTCTCTCTCTCTCTCTCTCGCTCGCTCGCTCCCTCTCTCTATTCCCTTATCTCTCTCCCCTTCTCCTCAAAGGCATCGTGTGACATTAAGATAGGCGGTTCTGGGCCAAAAGCAGTTCCCTCCACATCTTTCTACTAAATAAACACACATACGCAACACTATCGCCTCGACCACTACAAGCATTACTACTACCGCTGCTGTTACAAACCTCACCATCATCACCAGCATCACTAACATCACCGCCAAGGACATTCTCACGCACATTGTGGCCACCACCAAAATGCATTGGTTCTGCACATTGGAATCTATTTGCCGAAGGGCGGATACCTTTCTTGCTTCTCCCAGCTGATGAAATACAGGAACCTGTTGGAAGGAGATCTGCCGCAATGGTAAGAAATATAGAGTTTTTAATTTGACCGTTTCTTTAACATGTACGTGATCACAAATGAAAATAAGAAATTCAAAATAATAATAATAATAATAATAATAATAAATGCCCTGATGCAGTACCAGGCAGTGGTTCTCATGGCTTCTGATCTTAACTGATTGAAAGTGTTATCATATACATTGTATTATCTTGGTATAAAAGATGGTCTACAACAAATATTCTGCTCAATACCACAGATTTGCTTGTCATCTGTTTGACCTTAACCAGTTGAGCATGTCCCTCAGTGGCTGACGATATGTTCATCTCTGATCACGAGCAGAAGTAGAGGGGGAGCATCATAGCCATGTGTTGAGAGGGATTCTTTGGAGTTTGAATAATTCACCTCTGGAAACATGGGTGTTTCGTTCAACATTCTTAAACAACCCTTATTCAGGGATCGTTTGAACGGGATGGGCTACTCGACCAGAAGAAAACTCTAACTGGGCCCCACCTGCAAGGTCATGTGCTGTTTATCTTGATATGAGATCACCATGTCGCGCACATATGGTTGTGATGCATGTGCCTAGTGTACCCTTATCAGGCGGGTACGTATATTTTATCTCAGTGTCACTTTCATGGCATGCACTGTTTTCTTACTCAATAATAATAATAATAATAATAATAATAATAATAATAATAATAATAATAATATAATAATAACAATAATAATAATAATATAATAATAATAATAATAATAATAATAATAATAATAATAATAATAATAACATAAAACTGGTACTCCGTCGGTCATGACGACGAGGGTTCCAGCTGATCCGATCACTGGAACAACCTGCTCGTGAAATAACGTGCAAGTGGTTGAGCACTCTACAGACACATGTACCAGGGAGATTCAGCGTGACACAGAATGTGACAAGGCTGGTCCTTTTGAAACACATGTACAACTTAATTTTGCCAGCGGAATGGACTGGACTAACGTGAAATAAAGTATCTTGCTCAAGGATATAACGTGTTGCCAGGAATCGAACTCACGACTTTACGATTGTGAGATGAATACGCCAAACCCTTCAGCCACGCGCCTTCATGCAAAATGAAACATCGATTAATATGTTATAATAAATTAAGCATCCATGTAATTCTAATGCTTTATTAAACTTTATGGGATGTTGAAAGTAATTTCAACTGGGGGTTAGAAAACTTAGTCAGTGGAGAGTTTGAAGTTTCAATATAAGATAGATTCTACCCGACGGCCAAGGTTTCCCCATTCTTGCAATACAGGGGCACTTAAGTTGTTAGAATTAGAAGCTAAAGAGTCCTTCAGACTCGTTTTCCTGTCTTAGGAAATAGAGGTTACAGAAAAGAGAGTCGTCGCAGCTACACTATTTTTGAATATTCACACGGTTTGTTTTTGCTTCAGATTTTCCCTGATCAAATGAGTTCCATCCATGGCTGTCCCATCTTTTTGAATAGCTTGGTGTATATTGTTCCATGTGCTAGTTATCTTCGTGTGTGTTCTTGCTCTGCCTATTCCATTCTGTTCTTCTACAATGTGCATCCCTATATGCGCATGCCTCTGTGTTTGTGTGTGTGTACATGTGTGTTTACATGTGCGTGTATGTGCGTGCGCGTGCGTGTGCCGTTTTTCTTAGTAGCGCTATGACCCTCCCCTCAGCCCCGTCTCCTACCCCGTTGTCGCAGCTGCTGCTCTTGAACCTGAAATTTTTGTACCGTTCTTGTAACTCTGTGTTTGTGTGTTTACCACGCTGCCGCTATCATGGCACACAAGAAGACGGAAAGTGTCGCTGAAGAGGTCACAGATGTGCGACGAAAAAAATGATCCTCCCGAAATACAACAAGATATATATATATATACGCGCGCGTATGTATGTGTGTATACTGTGGAGGCACAATGCTTAGGGGTTAGAGTATTGGTCCCATGATCGTAAATTTGTGGTTTCGATTCCTGGACCGGGCAACGCGTTGTGTTCTTCAGCAAAACACATCATTTCATGTTGCTCCAGTCCACTCAGCTGGCAAAAGTGAGTAATTCTGTGACGGTCTAGCGTCCCATCCAGGTGGGGAATATATACGCCATGAAACCGGGAAACCGGGCCCCTGTGAGTCTGGCATGGCTCGAAAAGGAAAACATTTTTTGTTATATACATACTTGTATATATAAATCATACTTTTACACAGTTTCAGCGAACCAAATTTACTCAAAAGGCATTGGTTGGTCTGGACATATGTACAAGAAACTCGCCGAAGATCTCACTCGGTTGGACTGAACCGGAAACCATGTTGTTAGCGAAGCGAGTTACTTAATTTTAACCATCCGCCGTAGAGTTTTTAGTGACGATTAACCATAAGCGAATCAGCAATACGGTTTCGATTCCCAGATATAGCTAATTTCAGTTTGTCACTAATACACTTTTTCGGGAAATCAAGAAGCGCCCCATCCACGACCCTATCTATCAATCAAGGCTTAGTAAGCTTGATAGTGACTGGTTCCCCTTCTCTATATTTCTTATAATAAACCTTCATTATTTTATTATTTTTCTTCTTCATGTTTTCTTCATTTTCTTGTTATTTTCTTATTTTCTCTTCGTTACCTTCTTTTATCAGATCTTTCTTTCTTTCTTTTTTTTCTTTTCTTTTTTTTTTTTTTTTTTTTTGATGGTCACTGTCTGACACAGGTCAGTCTCTGGAAGTTAATCCCATCGAAACAAATTAGCTTTATTCGTGTTTGTTCTCTGGATGTTGTTTTGTCGATGCTGCTGCTGCTGCAGTTTAAGGTTCAGGTAAGCCGTGAGATTGGGCAGACTTATTGATCAAAGACCACGTTCCCGCATTGACAAATTGACCATCCCAATTTTTTTGTTTGCTTGTTTTTGTTACACACACACACACAAATACATATATATATATATATAATATATATATATATTATATATATATATATATATATATATATATATTATATATATATATAATATATATATATATAATATATATATATATATATATATATATATATATATATATATATATGTATGTATATATATGTATGTATATATATATATTATATATATATTATATATATATATATATATATATATATATATATATATATATATATATATATATATACAAATATATACACACATACACACATATATAGATGCATATACACATACATATACACACAGACGTATATATTGACTTTATCCGACATCTTGTATATCAGACAGCATTAATCTAACGTATATGTCCATCCGCTTATTTTCTAAGACGTTTTGGGTGACATTTGAGGGAGATTTGATCACTATTTCTAACAGAATGGACGGCCCGGTGGAAGGTCTTTGATTAGGTAATAGATGGGTCGGTCTGTTGACTGGTTGATCGATAACAAAGTTGGATGGTTGGACGGTTGGTGAGTGAGCTACTGCATACATACATACATACCTACATAGATACACACACATACATGCACACATATATATATATACATCTGTATGTGCGTATAGAAGAGGGAAAGCGTGTGAGAGAGAGCTGGTATTAAGGTCCGAGAAACGATGATGTTACTGCAAAGCCTTCTGTTATAAATCGACTCAAACGTTTACACTAATAATACCGGAGATGTCAGATTTAAGAGACACAAATACTCCAGAAAATCGTCTTAGTGAAGCTGCCTTTTTGGTATAGCATGGTGAAGAGGGATGGTGGGAGGTATGGTGGTGGAATGGTGGTGGAATGGTAGTGGAATGGTGGTGGTGCAGTGATGTGGATTTGGTTACTGAAATTGTGAATACGTGTGTCGTATGTGTGTGTGTAGGTGTGTGTGTGTGAATGTGTAAGTGTGCGTAAACAATGTTGCTGTGGTGGTGGTGATGGTGGTGGTGGAGGCGGCGACGGCGGTGGTGCTGACAGCGGAGGTGGCCGTGGCTGGAAATAAAATGTTAGAAAGAAGAGTGAGTATTACAAACGGAGAAATAGCGAGGGAAATGCGATACCGAATGAAGGGCGCGTGTGTTTGTACACACACACACACACATATATACACATATGTTTACATACGTGTGTGTGAACACGTGTGTGTGTGTGAGAGAGAGAGAGCTTATTTATGTATATGTATGTATGTATTATGTATGTGTGTGTATATATGCACATATATGCAGATACCCACACACGAATGCATACAAGTATACAAGGTGCGTAATGTATATGAGTACATACCTTTTTGGGGACATTGCTGCATGTTTTGCTAACTCTGTATAATCTTTGTTTCAAGAAAATAATAATGGCAGACCCTCAGCTTACTCAAGAAATGAATAGGCATGTTGTTATTGTGGTTATAAAAGCTGAGCATAGCGATGTAGAAATATCTCGATTTTTAAAAGTTGCCAGATCTTTCGCCCATAAAGTTTGTAAGGGGCTAGAGACTGAAAGTGGAAACGGAGATATTGTCATTCACACATATTTATATCAGTGTATTTACGTGTGTGGGGGGGGGGTTGCGCGTGTGAACGAGAGTGACCACAGTGGGAATGAGTACTCAATATCACCTTTGGCGGTTGAAATATTCTTAATTTGTGGATTGATAATGCTGCTAGAGGGTTCATGCGAAAAACCTTGCAGTTCTCAATTGCTTCAATTAAAAATGTTAACAATCCGTCTTACTGGGTAATCTTACCTTTGGTAATCTGTCTTACTGGGCTTCAAATGTCGTTTGTTTATATCGAGTGAGGGATAAGATATATATATATATATATATATATATATATATATATATAGAGAGAGAGAGAGAGAGAGAGGCCTGTGGTTATATATAAGTACCCTATTTTTAAATGCCTACAACCTCAGTATGTTGACACCTATAGGCAATGAAAATGAAATTATCTACTTTCAGCCATAGCCTGAAACAGCTGTAAGAAGTGATTTTAACGATTTCATTAATTTATATTATGACTTTTATAATTTGTATTCTTATCTTATATCATATAGGTATTGAATTATAAGATATATATGTATGCTATTGATGTTCTCATTTTGTTAAATGAATAAATAATCCAACATTATAATATCCGAAAGTTGATGAACAAACAAAATTTGTTTCTCCATTTTCTTATTTATATATATATATATATATATATATATATATATATATATTATATATATATATATATATATATATATATATATATATAATATATAAAATGGGAGAAGAACGCAAAACATCCGGACAGCTAGATGATACAAAAAGCGACAACAAAACATCCAGATAGACGATACAAGAAAACAAGTCAAGCACCAGATTATCCTCGCAATTTCGGCTGATTATTCTTGAGATTGCTCCAATCTGGCCAGCCCCAAGGTAAAACTAAGCTAATAGCATTAGATTCCTTGGAAGAAGCAGCGAATAAATACACAGATAAGGGTCGGTAACCCCTGTAGGGATTTCTTCAATTCCTAGCTTTTTGCTCGGCCCTATTCATTTCCTTTTTGTAAGTGTTAGTAAAATGTCTCTCGGTTAATGTGTCGAATACAGTTCAATTGCACTAAACAGATGCCTTCAGAATTACGCTTATACATATATATATAATTTTTAACAGGAAATACATTAAAGTTATCTATACCAGTCTACCCAACATAAAGTCGATTATAATTAACACAGCATTAACAATAGCATTAGAAACAAAGACACAGCCTCACACAGTTGCTGTAACTGTAGATTCTCCAATAACTGTCCCCTAACAGTATAATCACATGTAGCCATATACAAAATGGAGACGGTTTGCCAACATTTTAAAGTGGAACAATTGAAAATCCGAACTTTTTCACATGAATGTATTGATAAAACTGTTAATCCATAAAAAGTATATATATATATGTATGTATGTATGTATGTATGTATGTATGTATGTACAAATGTATGTATGTATATATGTATGTATGTTTATATATATGCATGTATATATATGTATGTACATATATAAATATAATCGCACGTATATATAATATATATATATGACTTAGTGGTTCACCAAACGAGATCGATAAAATTACCTAGCCTTTCCCCAAACGAGATCGATAAAATGAACTAGCGGTTCAACAAACGAGATCAATAAAATGACGTAGCGGTTCGGTAAACGGATTCGATAAAATTATTTAGCAGGTCGCCAAACGAGATCGATAAAATGACTTAGCGGTTTGCCAAACGTGATCGATAAAATGACGTAGCAGTTCGCCAAACGAGATGGATTAAATGACGTAGCGGTTCGCCAAAGGGGTTTGATAAAATGACCTAACGGCTCGCCAATCGAGATCGATAAAATGACGTGGCGGTTCACCAAACGAGATCGATAAAACGACGTAGCGGTTTAACAAACAAGATCAATAAAATGATTTAGCAGTTCGACAAACGAGATCGATAAAATGACGTAGCGGTTCGCCAAACGAGATAAAATGACGCAGCAGTTCGACAAATGAGATCAATAAAATGACGTAGCGGATCGACAAGCGACAACGATAAAATGACCTAGCGGTTCGCCAAACATGATCGATAAAATGACGTAGCAGTTCACCAAACGAAATCGATAAAATGACATAGCGGTTCGACATACGAGATCGGTAAAATGATTTAGAGGTTCACCAAACGAGATCAATAAAATGACATAGCGGTTCGACAAACAAGATCCATAAATTGACTGTGTTTCAGCAAACGATGGGAAGTTCCGAGGAGGTTTGCTGAAAGTTTGGTCGAAAACAGCCAGGGCAGTTGCAGGGATTTTCTAACTTCCCTGAAATTTGGTCGAAAACTTCCTGGGAAGTTCCAAGGTTTTTCTAAGTTCCGGGAAGTTTGGTCGAAAAATTCATGGGAATTTCCGATTAATTTCTAACTTCCCGGAAGTTTGGTCGAAAATTGCCTGAGAAGTTCGTAAGATTGTCTAACTTCCGGGAACCTTGGACAAATAATTCCTGGGAAGTTCCGAGGATTTTCTATCTTCCGGGGAAATTTCTTTGAAAAATTCCGAGGATCTCATGGAAAGTTCCGAGGATACCCCCAACTTCCTGAAAAATTGGTCGGAAACTTCCGGGAAAGTACCGAGAAATCCATGGAAAGTTCATGGGATTCTCCAACTTCCTGGGAAATTGGTCGAAAACTTCATGGAAAGTTCCGATGATTTCATAGAATGTTCCGGGTATTCCCCCAACTTCCTGGATAGTTCCGAACAATTTTTCCAGGAAGTTGGGGGAATACCCGAACGTTCATGGAATCCTCCAGGAAGTTTCCGAACATTTCCCAGGAAGTTTGGAGAATCCTCGAAACTTTCCGTGAGTACCTGGAACTTACTAGGAATTTTCCAAACAATTTTCCAGGAAGTTTGGAGAATCCTCGAAACTTTCCGTGAAGTACCTGGAACTTACTGGGAATTTTCCAAACAATTTTCCAGGAAGTTAGGGGGAATCCTCGGAATTTTCCAGAATGTCTCAGTCCAATTCTCAAGGAATTTGGCGTTCCCAGAACTTTCCATGAAATCCTCGGAACTTTCCAGGAAGTTTCCGATCGATTTTCCAGGAAGTTGGGGAATCCTGGGACCTTTCCATAAAATCCTAGGAACTTTCTAGGAAGATTCCGACCAATTTCCAGGAAGATTCACGCCAATTTTCCAGGAAGTTAGGGAATCCCCGTAACTGTCCAAGTTTGGCATCGATTTTCTAGGAAGTTGGGGCATCCCCGGAACTTTCCATATAGCCTGGGAACTTCCAGGAAGAATCCCACCTAGGAATTTGGGGGGAAATCCCCGGAACATTCCAGGAAGTTTCCGATCGATTTTCCAGGAAGTTGGGGAATCCTCGGACCTTTCCATGAAAACCTAGGAACTTTCCAGGAAGAATGCGACCAATATCCCTGGAATTTGGGGAATCCACGGAACTTTCCATGAAATCCTCGGAACTTTCCAGGAAGTTTTCGATCGAGTTTCCTGGAACTTCCAAAAAACTTTCGCTAAATATCGGAACTTATCCAGAAAGAATCCGACCAATTTTCCAGGAAGTTGGGGAGATATCCGGAACTTTCCTTGAAATCCTTGGAACTTTCCAGGAAGTTTCCGATCTATTTTCCAGGAATTTCGGGAATCCCCGGAACTTTCCATGAAGATTTCGATGCATATTCCAGGAAGTTTGGGGAATCCTTAGAAATTTCCGTAAAATTGGTGAATCCACGGAACTTCCCTTGAGGTTTGGGACCGATTTACCCGGAACTTTCCATGAAATCCTCGGAACTTTCCATGGAGTTTCCTACCAATTTTCCAGGAAGTTAGTGGAATCTCCGTAACTTTCCAGTAATTTTCGGTCGATTTTCCAGGAAGTTGGGGGAATCCCCGGAACTTTCCGTGTAGTTTCCAAACAATTTTCCAGGAAGTTGGGGAATCCTGGGATATTTCCATGAAATCCTCGGAACTTTCCTATCTAATTTCCAGGACATTGGAGAATCTCTAGAACTTCCCAGGAAGTTTCCGACCGATTTCCCCGGAAGTTGTGGAATCCTCGGAACTTTCCATGAAATCCTCAGAACTTTCCAGGAAGTTGGAGAATCCCCGGAATTCCATAAAATCCCAGGAATTTTCCTCCAATTTCACAGGAAGTTGGGGTCCTCGGAACTTTCTAGGAAGTTTCCGATCAATTTTCCATGATGTTAGGGTAATACCCGGAACTTTCCACGAAATCCTCGGAACTTCCCTGGTAGTTGGGGAATTCTCGGAATTTTCCATGAAATCCTCGGATTTTAGGAAGTTTCCTACCAAAACTCCAGGAAGTTGGGTGAATTCCCGGGACTCTCCATGACTCTCGAGGAAGTTTCCGACCTATTTTACAGGAAGTTGGTGGAATCTCCGGAACTTACCATGCAATCCTCGGACGTTTTCGACCAATATTCCAGGAAGTTGGGTATCCCCGGACTTTCCATGAATTCCTCGGAACTTTCCAGGAAATTTCCGCCCAATTTTCCCGGAAGTTGGGGGATCTGCGGAACTTTACATGAGAATCATATATATAATATATATACACGTATATATAGTATATATATGAATCTGTGCGATTGAGTAAAAAATGGTTTAAGTGAAAAGTTAGTCTAAAATGTATACAGGAATTATTCTCTGGCTACGCGTTCGTATTTGCAACAATTTCACATTTAAAATATACCATCTGACTATTAATATAGCAAAATTATTATCAATGGACCTGTCATATTATCAATAATAGCTACCTATTTTTCTAAG
Source organism: Octopus sinensis (assembly GCF_006345805.1). Taxonomy (NCBI): domain Eukaryota; kingdom Metazoa; phylum Mollusca; class Cephalopoda; order Octopoda; family Octopodidae; genus Octopus; species Octopus sinensis. Next base: position 21,750 of record NW_021834485.1, read on the forward strand.
TTGATTTTAAATACCATTTTCGCAATTAATTTCGGATATACGAACACTCTATTAAAGTATTTTACAGACAGAAAAGTCGTAAAAGTTTTATTGATATTTCGGCAGTCTTCGCAATCTTTCCGGTTTTCCTTTATCGGCCAGTCTATAATCAGCATTTATTTCTTGTGGTTCTCTATCCGTCTGTCCACCTCTCTCTCCTCTCTCTCTCTCTCTCTCTCTCCACGTCACTCTTTCTCTCCCTCTCCCTCTTTCTCCCCATCTCTCTGCTTTGTTTTTCTCCGCGGTTAACAGCGATACGCGTTTTATATAAAACAGTTGTATTTTTAGAAACCCCAATTCGTATCCGGAAAAAAATAGACAGACATATATATATATATATATATATATATGCATATATTTTAATATATTTTAATGCTTATTCATAACATTTAATTCTGTGTGTCTTTTCGTCTAAGCTAACTAAAAATGCATACGCACACACAAACACACAACACACGCACGCACACACCACACACACATTGTATATATATATATATACTATATATATGCACATATGTACACATAGTATGCAATAGATTAAATCTATAAGTTTTAGCAAACTCCCGTGTAAACACCGTGTGTGTATATCCAGTATCATTGTAGACAGTCAAAGAGATCTCGACTAGTGTAGTTTCAATCTTTAACTTCATCACCGCCGAGAATCACCCTCATACTGTTGTTGTATATATTGTTTATCACCGTGACCACCGTGACCGACCACACATCGCTGGTCACAATGCACTTCGCCTTGTTTTAACTTTCAAATGACTCCACCCAGCTTGCTAAGCGACCAGGACAACAGAAGAAAGAGTGAGAGAAAGTTGTGGCGAAAGAGTACAGCAGGGATTGCCACCCCCCTGCCGGAGCCTCATGGAGCTTTAGGTGTTTTCGCTCAATAAACACAACGCTCGGTCTGGGAATCGAAACCACGATCCTACAACTGCGAGTCCGCTGTCCTAACCAGTGGGCCATCGCGCCTCCACATATTGTTTATACACACCCTTAAATAAACTGAATCTTTCTGCTTACAGTCGAACCGGCAGGAAACTCAATTGATGACTAAAATTGTCGATGCCTTTGTTGTGTCAAGTTTCAATGCTGTACTTGCTACGAAATACATCTATAGATATCTAACCAGCACACCACTGCACACTCACACAACACACACACACACACACACACACACACACACACACACGCGCACACACACACACATACACACACATACACACACATACACACGCACGCACACACACATATATATATATATATATTATTAAATGACACTTTGGCTCAGCTCCGTACCGCTTAATTTTTTGCTGGATCGTAGGACGAACCCATCTCGTCAGGCATGCAGAGAAGATATTAAAAGAGGCTCACAGGTCCATCATAGGAGATGACGAAACTTTGGGTTGTATAGAACTGAGTCAAACTGTCATTAAATAATATATGTTACTACTACCAATACTGTTGGGTACCACTTTCTTTCGTATGTGTGTGTGTGCGCGCGTGCGTGCTTAGAGAGGGAGAGAGAGAGAGAGAGAGAGAGAAAGAGAGAGAGAGAGGAGAGAGAGAGAGGAGAGAGAGAATCAAGCAGACAAGCGAATAGGCGCATTCATCATGTTTGTATATACAATATCAACGTGAACAAAAGTGGGTTCGCACGAACGAATGCCAATTCTACGCTGAGATTTCTCCTCTTTTTGATTACCTATTTTCACTATCCATGAAGAAACTGCTTTAAAAACGCCACCATTACTGAGAGCATATTGAAACTGGATATTCCAATTTGCATATATAACGCATTCTTCTATATAAAAAAAAACAGACAAGCTTTTACATCTGTGTACACATGTAATGCTGCTTCAAAAAACAAAAAAATATGCTATAGTCGAGCAAATCGACCCCCAGGACTTATTCTTTGTAAGCCTAGTACTGATTCTATCGGTCTCTTGCCGAACCGCTACGTTACGGGGACGTAAACGCACCAGTATCGGTTGTCAAGCGATGTTGGGGCGGGGAACAAACACAGACACACAAACGTATACACACACACACACACACACACACATATATACGACGTACTTCTTTCAGTTTCCATCTGCCAAATCCATTCACAAGGCTTTGGTCGGCCCGAAGCTATAGTAGAAGACACCTGCCCAAGGTGCCACGCAGTGGGACTGAACCCAGAACCATCTTTAGCATTCGGCTGAAGCATTGTAAAGACAGAAGTAATCTATTAATTTGTAGTGACTCCCAGCATTGGTGAAGGGTTTAAGAACCAAATGGAAACGGTAAGTTTCGATTGATATTTAAATTTATCCCAGTAGGCGTAGGAGTGGCTGTGTGGTAAGTAGCTTGCTTACCAACCACATGGTTCAGGGTTCAGTCCCACTGCGTGGCACCTTGGGCAGGTGTCTTCTACTATAGCCTCGGGCCGACCAAAGCCTTGTGAGTGGATTTGACAAATGGAAACTGAAAGAAGCCCCTCGTATATATGTGTGTGTGTGTGTGTGTATACGTTTATGTGTCTGTGTGTGTGTCCCGCCCCAACATCGCTTGACAACCGATACTGGTGCGTTTACGTCCCCGTAACGTAGCGGTTCGGCAAGAGACCGATATAATCAGTACTAGGCTTACAAAGAATAAGTCCTGGGGGTCGATTTGCTCGACTAGAGGCGGTGCTCCAACATCGCCACAGTCAAATGACTGAAACAAGTAAAAGAGTAAAAGAGTAAGAATGTGTGTGTATGTGTGTGTGTGTGTGTGTGTGTGTGTGTTTTCAAACATAATAATCTATCAGTGTTTTAATCTGTGCATACGAAGCGTTTATGATCTCCCTTGTTTTTACCCATATATGGACATATTTACATCTCCCGTCACTCTTTTCCTCGCACTCTTCCTCTTATCCCTTGGAGATATACACTTTTATTCTTTTATTCCTCTACTTGTTTCAGTCATTTGACAGCGGCCATGCTGTAGCACCGCCTTTAGTCGAACAAATCGACCCCGGTACTTATTCTTTGTAAGCCTAATACATATTCAATCGGTCTCTTTTGCCGAACCGCTAAGTTACGGGGACGTAAACACACCAGTATCGGTTGTCAAGCGACGTTGTGGGGACAAACAGACACACGCACACACACACACAGACACACACACACATATATATATGTATATATAATATATATATATATATATATATATATATATATATATATATATATGCAGGCTTCTTTCAGTTTCCGTCTACCAAATCTACCCACAAGGCTTAGTCGGGCCCATGTGCAACACAGTGGGACTGAACCCGGAACCATCTTCATCTCCGTTCTCTGCTTACTTGGATTCCTCTTTATAGACACTATTTCCTGGGACTTAGTCCTCGTAAGGAATCATTTGAGCGATACTTCTTCCTACATTGAACATTTCTGGATCTCATCTGATTGACTCTCTCTCGCTCTCTCATATATTATGGTAGTTATAATATATAGTACCACACATATATATATATATATATATAATAGATATATATATATATATATATATATATATATATATATATATATATACATGTACATACACTTATATGTACGTGTGTGTGTGTGTGTGCATGTGGTGTGTGCGGTGTATGTTGTGTATCTATCAATTGGTATCTGAGAAGTGTAGGGATTAAAAAGTAACAATAAAAAAATGTAGACAGAAGTTGGAGCCAATAACGACTTAATGTTGACCAAATACTCTCAACCCACCCACCAACCCACCAACTCACTTACAACTACAACAGCAACCACAACACTCACCCCACCCCATCTACATCACAACAAAAAACAAAAAAGCATATTCTGCCATCATCTTGCTATGTCGAGTATTTGATCCCTAGACGTGCCTGTGACGGCCATGTTGAACTGTTGGCCTGTAAGCCAAGGCAGTCAAGCTGTTTATGGCGAATATTCTGATAATATGACATCAAATAACGGATTGAGAATGTGAGCTGAGCTTTGCATTAGGGTTTAGCGTAATCGCTGTTAGCTGACATTTGTCTGATGTCCATTGATGCCGATATGTATGTTTGTGTGTGTGTCTCTTTGTAGGTTTTTGTGTGAGCTTGTGTGCACACACACACACACACACACACACACACACACACACACACACACATATATATATATATGTGCATGTGTGTGTCTACATTTAGATAGATATATAGATAGATAGATAGATAGATAGATAGATAGATAGATAGATAGATAGATAGATAGATAGATAGACAGATAGATAGACTGACAGGCAGGCAAGCAGAGAGACAGATAGATAAATAGATAGATAGATATGCATATATATATATATATATATAAATGTGACCGCGTGTGTACCGTTGGCGATTTTTTTTTTCCTCCGTCTTCCCTTCTCTGGATCTTTCCTTCTCCTATGTTTCCGACGAAGAGCTCCGCTCGAAACGTTAAACCCTCCTTCTTCCCTTCCTTCCTGAGCGTCCAATAATACTATATTTGTTCCACGTCCTCGCGTTGTTGTGTTTTCTCTTTGTGTTTCCATGTTTGGATTAACTTTATATATATATAAATATATATATATATATATTTATTTTATAGAAGGAGCTTCTACAGGACTAGTACTGTTTCAATCAAATGAAATCATCAGGAAGCTCTTAGATATATATATATATATATATATCCTTCGAACGTTTAGTAGATGAAACCTTAGCGATGAAGAAGCGATTTTTCGTTGTGCTTATTGTCTTGTATCTCTCTTTTTTTTGCTTGTCTTGTTCCTGGTTTGTGTCTATGTGTTTCGTCTCTCTATGTGTTCGACGTCCTTTTGGTGTCCTGTACACATATATGCGTGTATATGTACATGTAGAGGTAGGTACGTACATATATGTTTATATATATGCATATGTTCTATTTTATTAACATATATATATATATACATACATATCCTTCATCTTTTATCTTTTACTTGTTCCAGTCATTAGACTGCGGCCATGCATCCTTGAAATAGTTCGGTCAAACTCATCAGTGTCAATACTTTTTTAAGCCTATCTCTTAATCTATCGTTCTCTTTTGCCAAACCGATAAGTTACACTGACGTAAGCTTATCAGTTCCGTTTGTCAAGCGGTGGAGGAACAAACACACACGTGAACACACACACACACATACAGTAATACCTGATTTTATAAGGACCTGTTTTACGAGACCCCGAAATTACGAGTTATGTTATTCAAGCAAACGATCCAAATTTTGAACGAATTGCAAAAGTGTTTATCATAGCAAATGGTTCTGCGTGCTACCGAGAAATTTAGAGAGAGTAAAAAAAATGCTTCTAAGCAAACAACTCTAGACTTGTTATTTAAAAAGAAATCTACCGGATTGGTGGATAATTATTGCGGCTTTTTTCAACGCATTTTATTCAACAAAAATAATAACATGTAACAAAAACATCTGTAAATGATTATTCCGGAGCATACTCACCATCTACTTCAATTACTACCCCCCATTTACTTAGCAGACATCAGACCATCATTTAAAGATGTTTTTTGCTAAATATTGTTATTGTTTTTGTTGAATAAACTTTGTTGAAAAAAGGCCGCAATAATTATGCACCAACCCAACACAAGTACGTCGAAGACTGTTTATGTAGGGGCGACCGCGTCTACAAGTGACGGTGTGCGGGAGTCTAGTGTGAGTGAAAAT
>NW_021834485.1:32500-35000 GCF_006345805.1 Octopus sinensis
ATGATGATGATGATGATGATGATGATGGTTGATGGTGATGATGATGATGATGATGATGGTGTGGTGATGATGATGATGATGATGATGATGATGATGATGATGATGGTGATGATGATGATGATGATGATGATGATGGTGATGGTGATGATGATGATGATGGTGATGATGATGATGATGATGATGATGATGATGATGATGGTGATATGATGATGATGATGATGATGATGATGATGATGGTGATGATGATGATGATGATGATGATGATGATGATGATGATGATGATGGTGATGGTGATGATGATGATGATGATGATGGTGATGGTGATGATGATGATGATGATGATGATGATGATGATGGTGATGATGATTTTGGTGATGACAATGATATTGATGATGATGATGGTGGTGACAATGATATTGATGATGATGATGATGATGATGATGATGATGATGATGATGGTGACGATGGTGATGATGATGATGATGTAATTTTTACTGCTTTTCTTCCATTTGTGTTGTTGTTCTTAGAGCTGCTGATGGGGGATGCTGGTGCAGCGTTTATTACTGCAGACGTAGTTATTTTATTTTATTGTTGTTTTTGTAGTTGCTGTTGTTTTCTTTGTGTCATTGCTATTCTCGTGCTGCTGCTGCTGCTGTTGTAGTTTTGTGTTGTTATTGTTGTTGTTGTTATTATTTTTCTTCTTCTTCTTCTTTTTCTCTACCTCCTCCATTATCCTCTTCATCATCATCATCATCATCATCATCATTATCATCATCATCACCATCATCATTATAAACATCAAAATCATGCTCACCATCGTCATCGTCATCATCATCCGACCTTTTAACACAAGACATTCCAGCCTTGACCACTCCGTCTTTTTCCAATCTCCGAGAGACGTCAGACCACATTATCGAGTGTGTTGTTTTCTTTAGACACTATTGCGTAATTTGAGACTATATTTGTATTTATAGATGTCTGTGTGTCTTTTGCTATTTTTAGATGGATGGGTAACTATAAAGACCCTCTCGTTGAGTCGAGTTCTTCTTCATAATGTTGTTCATAATGTTGTTATTGATGATGGTGGTGGTTAAGGTGCGGCGGCTGGATAATGCGAAGCTCGTTTATGTGGGTAACAATGGCGCTGTTTTTACTGATGTCCGCTGATGGTGGTGATGCGAGTGACGGTGATGCGGGTGGCGGTGTTTGTTGTTAGTTGTTGGGCCGGTGGGTGTTGGCTATCATACCGTATACCCTTATTTAGCTGGCCTTTGATCAAACACATTCATGTTGTGATCATGCTGTTTTTTTTGGTTTTTTTTTAGTTCCAGATTTTTATATCTAGGACTACATTATCCAGAGTGTCCTTCATTTCTTAAACGTGTAGATGTGATTTTAAAGGTGATTTGTTTGCCATTTCTCTAAGCAAACCAACATATAGAGAGGTTCCCAGGTGAAATCGTTTTCTTTTCTAAATCATTTATATCAAAGACGACCACAGGTGATTTGAGGAACATTTTGCTGTACATATAAAACCTCCTCCTAGGTTGTTTTTCGATGATATTGTTGTTGAACTTTATGTACCTCTTCTTGTTGCAGTTAGTGTAGTTCTTTTAGCTGTTGTCTTCTTCTTCTTCGTCTTCTTCTTCTTCTTTTTCTTCTTCTTCTTCTTCTTCTTCTTCTTCTTCTTCTTCTTCTTCTTCCAATCAGGACTCACGCCATTAGCCACAAAGAATAATCTTTAATTCGAGCCTACTCTAAGCTACAAAGAATGCGTGTGGCAACTTGAAGATCCACCCACCACACGCGATAGACTGGCGGTTGCACGGGCGCGAAAGCTACGTTGTTATCCTCATTCCGTAAACAGTGGCTTTTTTAATGGTTGGAGAGCTGAACCATCCTAGTGTACAGAGGATTCGCAGTCTAGACTAGGGTCTGAAATTTTACCACATTATAGTGGGTTACACCATGGTTCCTCTGCTTTGTGGCAGAAGTAGGAAGAAAGAGTGAGAGAAAGTTGTGGTGAAAGAGTACAGCGGGGTTTACCACCCTACCCCTGCCGGAGCCTCGTTGAGCTTAGGTGTGTTTGCGCAATAAACTCTCACAATGCCCGGTCTGGGAATCGAAACGGCGTTCTTACGACCGCGAGACCGCTGCCCTAATCACTGGGCCATTGCGCCTCCACTTTAGCTGTTGTTGCTGTTGTTTAAACCTACGACAGCCTCATGGTATGTACATAGATTACTAAGAGAAATCTGCGGACCCATGCAATCATAACATCAATTTAAATGCAGTGCCATCTTTAGCTGCACAAATAAATAAACGGAATTTTAACAAGTAGGTGCTTCAACTTAAGTACCTAATTCAACTGAATCTGATATATTGGCGGTCTCTTTCAATTTCCGTCCACCAAATCCATCCACAAATCTTTGGCCGGCCCGAGGCTATAGTAAAAGACACTTGACGAAGGCGCCACACAGTGGGACTGAACCTGGAAATA
>NW_021834485.1:40000-62500 GCF_006345805.1 Octopus sinensis
TTTCATCTATCTCTAAGTTCAGAGTTCAAATCTCGCCAAGGTCTACTTTGCCTTTTATCTTTTCGGGGTCCATAAAATAAGTACCAGTTGAACACTGGAGCCGACATGATCGATTTCCTCCATCCTCCGACATCGCTGGATTTGTATCAGAATTTCAAACCATTATTATTCCGCCGAGATTGACTTTGCTTTTCATCCTTTTAGACGAGCAATTGGGGCGATGTAATCGATTCGTCTCCTCACCAGAATTTCAGTCCTTGCGTCTATAGTAGAAAGGAATGTTGTAGCATTTCAGCGTGAATAATGTTTGTGAATGATTTTGCACTAAAATGCTCCCAATATTTTCGCATTCATTTGTTTTTAATTATATATATATGTGTGTGTGTGTGTCTGTGTACGTATCCGTGTGTGTGTGTGTGTGTGTGTGTGTATGTGTGTGTGTGTGTGTGTGTGTGTGTGTGTGTTTCTTTCTGTGTTCCTTTCTGCGGAAGAGCGTAGGCTCGAAACGTTAAAGACTTTTTCGGTTCCCGAACGTTATACTAATACATCTGTTTGTTGTCTACACCACCTGTCTTCGTCTTTTTTTTTTTTTTGCTTGTTTCAGTCATTTGACTGTGGCCATGCTGGAGCACCGCCTTTTAGCCGAGCAAATCGACCCCAGGACTTATTCTTTGTAAGCCTAGTACTTATTCTATCGGTTTCTTTTGCCGAACCGCTACGTTACGGAGACGTAAATACACCAGCATCGGTTGTCAAGCGATGTTGGGAGGGGGAGGTCAAACACAGACACACAAACACACACTCATATATATACATATACATATATGAGACGGGCTTCTTTCAGTTTCCGTCTACCAAGGCTTTGGTCGGCGCGAGGCTATAGTAGAAGATACTTGCCCAAGGTGCCACGCAGTCGGACTGAACCCGGAACCATGTGGTTGGTAAGCAAGCTACTTACCACACAGCCACTCCTAGACGCAGAAGTTCCATTTAGGTTTAAGTCATGTAATATATATTTATACACACACACACACACACACACACACACACAACACACACACACATATATGTCTGTGTATGTGCGTGCATGTGTGCAGTGTGTACATGTGTATACGTATTTGTTGGTGTGTTGGGTGCGGCGTTGTGTGTGTCAGCTTATGTGAATGAGTGTCACGCTATACTTGCCCGCCCTTAACTCTGGGTCTAGTAAACAACTTGTTTTTTTTTGGCCACACTGCTGCTGCTGCAGTTGTTGCCGCTGTTGTTGTTGTTGTTGCTACTGATGTTGTTGTTGTCGTTGTTGTTGTTGTTGTTGCTGTTCAAACTTGCCCACTGGCTACACATGCGATTCGGCCAAATCTGATTTAGAGACTAGCGTTCCATAGACGAGCGAAGGTATAATCTTGTCGGCTGAAGCAGAACCTCCCCCACCCATCTTACCCTACCCCCACCCCTTGCCCTCCTTACTCTCCAACTCCCCTCACCACAACCACCACCAACAACAACAGAACTACCACCACCACTACTACTACTACTAGTACTGCTACTACCTCCACCATCATTATCACCGCTTTCACCATCAAACCACTACCATCATTTCTCTGCCACCACTACCACTAACACCAACACCCCCATTATCATTACCACTACCACCACTATGATCACCAACACCGCCATCACAATCTCTATCACCACCACCACCATCACCAACACCACCGCACCCCCCCACACACACACATAATCACGACAATCGCCAACATTAATGCAAGCATCAGCTCCATCCTAACACCCCCACCACTACCACAACGAAAGCGCATTACTCTCACTACCACCATGAACTACTGTATCAAATCACCACCACCACCACCACTACTTTACACTAAGATAAACCAACACCATCATAATGACCTCAATCTCTCTGCGCCATCATAACGCCGTGACCACCACCACTGCAAACATCATCATTATCATCATCATCAACATCGACATCTAAGGAAGACGAAGAACGATGCTGTAACTCGACCTGCGAGAAATAACGGAAATATAAAGGACACATTGGATAACATATTCCTAGATAGATTTTGGCTTAACAAAATATATAGCACGATCTACTAAGCTTGCACTTACAATGTCGTTCTTTTTCTTCTTTTCTTCTTCATCTGTTTCTTCTTCTTCTTCTTCTTCTTCTTCTTCTTCTTCTTCTTCTTCTTCTTCTTCTTCTTCTTCTTCGTCTTCTTCTTCTTCTTCTTCTTCTTCTTCTTCTTCTTCTTCTTCTTTTTCTCCCCTCTTCCTCTTCCACCTCCTCCTTATTCTTATTCTTCTTTTTCTCCCCACCACCACCTCCTCCTCCTCCTTATTCTTATTCTCGTTTTCCTTCTCCTCCTTTCTTCTTTCTCTCATCCTCTCTCTCTCACACTTACTCGATCTCTCTCTTTCTCTCTCACTCGCCCACTCGCTCTCAATCCCATACACATCCATATCATACACACTGTACGTCACACACACACATACATGCACACACATTACACTCCACATAGACACATTATTCACACACATATAGATATACGTATTTTTACATCTACATCTCGATCTTCACAAAATCTTCCAAGCTCCATTTTGTTCTTGAAGTTTTTGATACACTTTGGGACACCAACGTAGCACAAGAATTTCGAAGTTGAAAAAAATTCGTTATCAAGCATTCATGATGACCCGACAGCAGTAAAAAACATGAAGTAGCTATGAGAGAAGAGAAAGAATTTGGAAATGGTAGCAAATTCAGAGGGATTGCTGTATTTCTATTTCGATTCCACAAATGAAATGGTAACAACTTTGGAAATTCATGCTTCAAGTTTAACCTACAACGACGAAGTTTCAAATAGATTTTTTGATGATCTACAATGAAGCATAAACCTGATCTTATAAGATTACCGGAGATTCCAGAGCTAGAGTAGAAGGCGAATGGTAAAATAATACAGGAAAATATACTACTGGAAAACGAACCGTATGAGGACTAAGATACTTATTGTGGTTCTTATTTCGATGCAAAAGTGGGAGAGAATGCAAGAACTGGTAAAATATTAATGGAAAATACGGTGTTGAGAAAGCAAACGAGCGAAGGATTGCGCGTTTATTATAAACCTATACAACAAATGGTCTTGGGATAAGATATATTAAAAAGTAATGAAAGGGAGGTAATCAAGACGAACCAAGTAATTTCTCTAAATATATAGAATTTTTGCAATTATTTCATATTTATATAAATATATATATATATATATATATACATCCATTTCTATTAATATAGAATCATAATTAGCTAGTAAATGGTGATTTGTTTTATTAATGAGTCGAATTAAAAGAATATGTTAGACGTATTTACTAACTATGGAGAAAAACTTTATCAATTTAGTAAATATATCATGAGTCAATAAGATATATTAAAAAGTAAGGGAAGGGAGGTAATCAAGATTAACCAAGTAATTTCCCTAGATATATAGAATTTTTTTTCCATCTTATATAGGAGAGTATAAAAACATAATTCTAATTTCATTATATCCACTCCTGATATTGACTTCTGATATATGTGCTAAATTAATAAAGTTTTTTTTCCACAGTTAGTAAATATTATGTCTAACATTTTCTTTTAATTCAACTCATTACTAGCTAATTATGATTATATATTAATAGAAATGGATACATATATATATATATTTATATAAATATGAAATGATTTCTATATTTTCTATCCCTATATAAGATACTAATATTTATTGAAATCCTTTAGAAAATTATCGAAAGAATATTTACTTAAATTTCTTAATATAGAATCTGGATGTTAAATGGTAAGGGACATTGAAAACCTCTAGAGCACTAGTAGTCTATGTTTCCCCTATCCCTCTATCTTCAACCTACTAGCTTTTTGCTATAATGGATTCAAGTATATCTAAACTGAATTCCTCAAAATGGGAATAGGTTTATGGTTTTGACATTTGTACTACCCCTTCCTATATCTATAAATAGAAAAAAATTCTTTGTCTCCATCCAACCAAAAATAAAACTTCCCCACTGATAGATCTAAATAACAAAGTGAACGCAATGATGAAATCTACGGTCAGAGAGTGAATATACTATTATCATGTTCTTAAGAATGAAATCAACCTCTCTGTCTTTATATCTACCCTCTTTATAATGTTGGCAAATGAAATAGAGATAAGAATGTGCATTGTCCGTTTGACTGGAAAATTCTATAAGTGGCTGAAGATTGCTCGACATTTTAAAACTGATGTAATACTTACAGTGTTTAATAAAATGAAGTAGCATGAACCAATTGTACTACTCTACCATGGATATACTTGTTACTTATTTTGATTATATATATATATAATCTATTCCTTATTCTTGTACTCTCATCTTCTCCTTCTCATCTTCATGGCTTCCCTTATTTTATTAAACTTTCATCCGTCTTAAATTATTTAGACACAACATCCGAAAATAGATTTATTTATTTATTTTTGTGGTCGTGCTGATGGTCGTAAGGGACATAGGTAGTAAGTCGAGGAGGTGTATATATTATATGTATTCATATGTGTGTGTGTGTGTGTGTGTGTGTGTTGTGTGTGTGTGTGTGTGTGTTTGTATGTTTAAACAATAATCCCTCGCCTTATCGCAGTTCGCCTATTGCGGTTCACCTATCACGGTTTATTATCTAAGCTTACGTCGATTCCTCTGTGGTGCTGTTTTGCATTTACAATAAAATAAATATATACAAATTATAAAAATAATGAAAACCAAATATACAGTACAGTATTGTTTCTATTTCGCGGATTTTCACCTATCGCGTGGATGTGGATGTGGAAAGTAACACCCGCGATAGTTGAGACATTACTGTACATGAATTTATACGTTGACTCACACATACATGTATATATCTATGCATCTATCCATTAATTTATCTGTCAGTCTACTTCTCAATCATTCGACCAACCAACCAACCAACCAACCAGCCAGCCAACCAACCCACCACCCAGTCTTATCCATCTACCTACAAAGAGCCACCCACCTCTCTTCTTCCAGCAGTAATAATTCTTCTCGATACGCCTCCCTTATTCGTATAAATATCATCTTAAGTCAAATAGCTTCATTAGAATGCCCACCTCATTGTCACGTCACTTTATTTATTTAGCTAACTACAGATTTCTTTATAGTCACCCCTTTATTTAATGTCCCCCCCCTTTCCTCCCTGCTCTCCCTTCACGTACATCCACCACCCCCGCTTCTCAATCTATCCCTTATTCTCGTATTCTCATTCTCACCTTCGAGACTTCCCTTATTCTATTATGCCTTCACCCCGTCTTAAGTTATTTAGACACAAACAAAAACGAACAACAGCTCGTGTTGCTTTCGCCTCTTTATAATTCTTCCCATCACCACAACCGCCTCCTCTCTTCCTTACGCCTCTCTGTCTCTCTCTATCTTTATATATTTACACTCACACACACACCTGCCACTCTCTCTCTCTCTCTCTCTTTCTTTCTTTCTTTCTTTCTTTCTTTCTGTTTCACTCTCTCGCTATTCTACTCTTTCTCCTTCTTTCATTTCTTTTCTTCACTTCCGTCAGTTCGCGTTCTTCTTTTCCGACATTTTGTTCTTCTACTTTTCTATTGTCGTATTTAACTCTCGCCTGCTCGAAAACCCCACCATCCCCGTTAAACCTCTTTAGCCTCCTTTTTTTTCTCCATCCCTTGTTGCCCACTTTGGGATCTTTTTCCTCTCTTCCTTCTTTATGTTTCCGACGAAGAGCTCCGCTCGAAACGTCATACCTTCTGCTTCCATATTTCCTGAGCGCCTATTAATAATAATACTGTAATTGTTCCACGTGTTGTTGTTTTTTTGTTTTCCCGTTTGGATTAAAATTATATATATATATTATATAATATATAGATATATATATATAATATATATTATATATATATATTCTTTTCATTGTGATACCAAAATACCTCAGCCGCTCTCTAAAGGGATGTTAGATTTATATAAGATATAAGATCGAATCCAGTCCAGAAGTAAACGATATTCAGTGTGTTCATTTGAGAACAAGGACCAATGTAAATACAACACAAGACACCTAACACGTAGCCACCGCCAACATATTTTGCTCCCGGCCAAAGGAATGTCGTAAAGTGAAAGGTTTTATGTGGATTACTGTGTGTGTGTGTGTATGTGAGTGTACGACCGTTTGTGTCTGAGTTTCATTTTCTCGTAGCTGCCTTAACACTTTTGTGGAATCATATATATATATATATGTGTGTGTGTGTGTGTGTGTGAGTGTGTGTGTGTATGTATTTATGTATGTATGTATATAGTATGTATGTGTATATATATATATGTGTATATATATATATATATATATACATACATATATATATGTATATATATGTTATATATATATATATATATATATATATATATATGTGTGTGTGTGTGTGTGGAGTGGTGTGTGTATGTATTATGTATGTATGTATATATGTATGTATGTGTATATATATATATGTGATATATATATATTATATATATACATACATATATATAGTATATATATGTATATATATATATAATATATATATATATATATATATGTGTGTGTGGTGTGTGTGTATAAATACGTGTTGTATGATTGTGTCTGTTTTTATTTATACATATGTATGTAAGAATATTCGAGTGTTTCTCTGTGGTTGTGTTTGCTTCAGTATCTGCATATATGTGTGCGCGCGCGCGTGTGTGTGTACGTGCATGGGGTAGGAGAATGGGCGTCAGCGGAAGTATGTGGGAGGGGGAAATGAATGCTGAGTAAAAACAAAATCCGAAAATAGGTGAAAACGTCGAGCAGACACGCACCGCGTGGAAACATTAGACAAGATAAAGGTGGTCATTCGATCAGTAGCGAACATAGTTTAGTGTCATGGAGAAGTGAGGAGGAGGAGGAGGAGGAGGAGGAGTAAGTAGGAAGAAGAGAGACTGACGAAGAGAGAGAACGACTGAGTCGGGAGAGGAAGCGAAAATGACAGAGGGAGAGGAAGAGGAGGTTGAGTACACATGGGAGAATTTAAGAAATATAACAGTGCAAGATGAATTAGTGCATGTGTGTGTGTGTGTTTGTGTTGGATGTGTTGGAGGTCGAGTGAAAAGCGCAGGTATGGCCAAACGATTGCGAATTTTATTATTAAAATCATGATGGTCCATAATGTATGGCATCTCAAAGAGAGGGTTTAGTGTGTTCTACTATAAACCTTTTGTTCTATCCAAGCCATGTCAATGTGGCTGTGTCTACGTGGGTTGACCTTCCTTTAAATGCGAGGTGCAACTCTTCTTCCTTGTTGATCCTGACCGAGGGCTATTTTACAAAGGCGGCGAGCTGGCAGAAACGTTAGCACACCGGGCGAAATGCTTAGCAGTATTTCGTCTGCCGTTACGTTCTGGGTTCAAATTCCGCCGAGGTCGACTTTGCCTTTCATCCTTTCGGGGTCGATAAATTAAGTACCAGTTACGCACTGGGGTCGATGTAATCGACTTAACCTCTTTGTCTGTCCTTGTTTGTCCCCTCTATGTTCAGCCCCTTGTGGGTAGTAAAGAAATATATATTTTACAGGCTAACCATATTTGTGGAATATTCAGACACGCTATGATTCTGTGGGTAGTGGAAACGAGAGGGGTGACATTGAAGGAGGAGTACAGATTAAAACTAATGTTGCCAAGGAAGGATCTCCCATTAATTCTACTGAATTCCCGTCAGTACAAATTTGGCCCTTTTACTTGCAACAGAAGAGATCTACAGTAAAAACGTATCATGGAATGGAAACCGTAAAAGGTTGACACTTATACACCAAGACATTGGGTAGCCCAGCGCTCCTATTTATCCGTCTGCGTAAAGTGTTTGCATTGTACAGAATGTTTAAGACACTGTGTGACCCGGCGTTCATGTTTATCTGTCGAAGTAAAGGCTTGGCAGCATTTCGTTCGTCTTTACGTTCTGAGATCAAATTCCGCCGAAGTCGGCTTTGCCTTTCATCCTTTCGAGATCAATGAAATATGTACCGGTTGAGCAGTGGGGTCGATGTAATCGGCTTAACACCCTCTCCCGAAATTGCTGGCTTTGTGCCAAAATTTGAAACCAATATCAAGTCAATAACCTTCTGAATGTTGCTGTTTCTCTGCACCTCAGTCTAGAGACTTTAGAGAGATGTTTATACGTAACCCAGAAATCCTGACAGAACAATGGATCAGAAACAGTCTAAAGTTGAAGGCGGCGAGCTGGCAGAAACGGTAGCACGCCGGGCGAAATGCTAAGAGGTATTTCGTCTACCGCTAAGTTCTGAGTTCAAATTCCACCGAGGTCGACTTTGCCTTTCATACTTTCAGAGTCGATAAATTAAGTACCAGTTACGCACTGGGGTCGATGTAATCGACTTAATCCCTTTGTCTGTCCTTGTTTGTCCCCTCTGTATGTAGCTCCTTGAGGGTAGTAAAGAAATAGGTATTTCGTCTGCCGCTACGTTCTGAGTTCAAATTCCGCCGAGGTCGACTTTGCCTTTCATCTTTTCGGGGTCGATAAATAAAGTACCAGTTACTCACTGGGGTCGATGTAATCGACTTAATCCGTTTGTCTGTCCTTGTTTGTCCCCTCTGCGTGTAGCCCCTTGTGGGCAGTAAAGAAATAGGAAACAGTCTAAAGTAGATTACAAAATTGTAACGATGAAGTCAACAATCAACTTCCGACTATTTTCTGGTATGTAAATAACGTGATGTTCATAGGTTCCAATCTTATTCGGAGAGCAGACCATGGGACGAAAGGGTCTAAACCTGAAAATAATTCTTTGTTCTTTTTCCTTTTTCCAAAATTCCAACAATTCATAAAACTTAATCTCCGATTTTCATAGTGGAATCAGAAAGAAATCTTCACCTGGAAGAGACAGTGGTCCATCGAGGGTAGCTCTCTCCTTTGCCAAATATTGAACTTGTCACGGCAGGTCAAGAATAACTCGTGAAATAATCTTCCTTGGTAGCGACGAATTCTTTTTACTTTTTCGTATCTAGTGATGATTAGTCTTACAGAGACGTTTCTAGAATTAAGTCTTTTGGCCACAGACGCAATGCAGAACTTGTGATACCTGGGAAGGTTTGTGATACCTGGGCACGTTATACGTACAAAACCATTTGGTGATTTTAATTTGAGTCGCTATTAGTTTCATGTCTCTGAAAATACAAGAGTCGTTACAAGCGTGTCGTGTATATGTATGCGTGTGTATATGTATGCATGTATGTGTGCGTGTGAGTGGCGTGTATGTGTGCGTGTGTGTGTGTGCGTGTGTAGGTATGAATGTATGCATGTATGAGGATAGGAAATTAGACTACTAACCAAACGACACGAAGCAGTGAAGGGCATAGATGACATATTAAGAGAAAGGAGAGATGGGAATGAAAGAGGGGAGTTAGAAAGGGAGAGAATTAGAGATAGTGAGATTGAGTGGAAGAAGCGTGTGTAATAAAAATAGAAGGGAACGGTAAGAGAGGGAGATAGAGAGGGGGAATTAGGAGAGTATATGATGCTGAGAAGTAAACAGAGAGTGAAGAGAAGTAGGAAGAGAGTAGAAGAGATGGAGGTAAAATAATAGGAAGACAAAGAGAGATGAGAGAGATGAGAGAGCAAGGAGAGGAAAGAACAATGGCAGACGAGCAGACAGGCAGACAGGCAGACAGACAGACAGATATACATAGAGGAAGTGATTGACTGATTGATTGATTGATTGATTGATTGATAGGTCAGTAGATTTGCTACGTACGTACGTACGTAGATAGATAGATAGATAGATAGATAGATAGATAGATAGATAGATAGATAGATAGATAGATAGATAGATAGATAGATAGATTGACGGACGGACGGACGGACGGAAGGACAGACAGATAGACAGACAGACAGACAGACAGACAGACAAATGCACAAATGCATGCATACTTGCATACATACATTCATGCATACATGCATGCATACATTCATATATGCATACATATGTACATGCATACATACATACATACATACATAGACAGATAGACAGACAGACAGACAGATTGATACATATAATATATATATATATATATAGGTAAACAGTATAAAACTAATTACAGACATGGACAAGAACATGAAACACCACAGAGACGACACAAGAACCACAGGACGGGACATCGAAGCCTCAGTCATCATCAAGAACCAGATATCTTAGCAATTTCGGCTGATTAATCTTGAGATTGCCTCCGATATGGCCAGCCGCCAAGGGAAATCTAGCCAAGCGCATTAGATCCCTGGAGAAAGCTTCGATGTATACAAACGAGACGGAAAACGACGAAGTACACGAACAAAAATACAGAATATATATATATATATATAGAGAGAGAGAGAGAGAAAGAGTGAGAGAGAAGGGGAGAGAGAGAGAGGGAGATTAGATTAGATGGAAGAATATTTTGGATGAAGGAATGAAGAATATGACCCATACACCAAATATTTATGAATTTGGCATGAAGCACGTGACACAATACTTTGCCTAAGGGATCAATCTTTCCTCCCTCCACCCCCACCCCCCACCCCGCCATTCCCCATATTTTATTTGATTATTTATGTTTGTGCCGCAGTCACCGTCGCCGCCGCTCTTTCATTTGATCCCCGCACATTCTGCGCGTCACTGTGCCAGTCTCGTGGGGCGTGGCATATAAAGTGACTGTCCGCTTTAGTTTTGAAGTTTTGACGTCGAATGTTGAAAAATGTTGTTGCTGTTGCTGTTGTTGTTGTTGTTGTTGTTGTTATTTGTTTAGTTTCGATTATTTAGGGAAGTGGGTGGGGAGGGGGGAGTTGCAGGCATTTGTTTGTCTTACCTAATGTGTGTCTCTCTCTCTCTGCTCCACTCCTACACCCACAACAACAACAACAACAACAGCAGCAAGAACAATAACTCGTACAATTACAAAACCCAAAAGTACCCGTACTAAAATGAGTGTCTTTACCTGGTCGTGAAACTTACTAGAAATAACAGCCAGATCTCCTTCATATCTCTCCCTGTCGCCTTGAAGAAGAAAAAAAACTGGACACATTAGATAATGTAGTTCATGATATTATTGCATCAGTGGAATAGTCGTGGCTGGAATATCTTTGATCATCGCTATCTTCAGGCAGGGCTTATCTAGAACCAAACACCAACATTAATAAAGACTCCCCTGAAAGCAACGAGCTGGCAGAAACGTTAGTACACCGGGCGAAATGCTTAGCGGTATTTCATCTGCCGTTACGTTCTGAGTTCAAATTCCGCCGAGGTCGACTTTGCCTTTCATCCTTTCGGTGTCGATAAATTAAGTACCAGTTACGCACTGGGGTCGATATAATCGACTTAATCCGTTTGTCCTCTTTGTATTTAGCCCCTTGTGGGTAGTAAAGAAATACGTATTTCGTCTGCCGTTACGTCCTGAGTTCAAATTCCACCGAGGTCGATTTCGCCAATCATCCTTTCGGGGTCGATTAAATAAGTACCACTTACGCACTGGGGTCGATATAATCGACTTAATCCGTTTGTCTGTCCTTGTTTTTTCCCTCTGTGTTTAGCCCCTTGTGGGTAGTAAAGAAATACGTATTTCGTCTGCCGTTACGTTCTGAGTTCAAATTCCACCGAGGTCGACTTCGCCTTTCATCCTTTCGGGGTCGATTAAATAAGTACCAGTTACGCACTGGGGTCGATGTAATCGACTTAATCCGTTTGTCTGTCCTTGTTTGTCTTCTCTGTGTTTAGCCCCTTCCCCCCAAAATTCCAGGTCTTGTGCCTATAGTAGAAAGGATTATTGGTGGTGCTATCGTAGTTATTGTTGTAGTGAAGACGCATGGCTCAGTAGTTAGAGCGTCGGGTTCACATACATGGGGTAGTGAGTTCGATTCCCGGACCGGGCTGTGTGTTGTGTTCTTGAGCAAAACACCTCTATTTCACGTTGCTCCAGTTCCCTCGGCTGTAGAAATGAGTTGCAACATCACTGGTGCCAAGCAGTATCGGCCTTTGCCTTCCCCTTGGATAACATCAGTGGCGTTGAAGAGGGGAGGCTGGTATACGTGGGGAACCGCTGGTCTTCCATAAACAACCTTGCCTGGACTTGTACCTCGGTGGGGAGCTTTCTGGGTGCAATCCCATGGTCTTTCATGACCGAAGGGAGCCTTTATTATTCTTTTCTTCTTTAGGGACAAGGTCTGAAATTTTTTTGTGAGGGGGAGGGCAGTTGATTAAATTGACCCTAGTACGCAACTGGTACTTTATTTATCGACCCCGAAAGGATCAAAGGCAAAGTCGACATCGGCGGAATTTGAACTCAGAACGTAGCGGCAGACGAAATACCTATTTCTTTACTGCCCACAAGGGGCTAAACACAGCGAGGACAAACAAGGACAGACAAACGGATTAAATCGATTACATCTACCCCAGTGCGTAACTGGTACTTATTTAATCGACCCCGAAAGGATGAAAGGCAATGTCGACCTCAGCAGAATTTGAACTCAGAACGTAAGCATTTCGCCCGGCGTGCTAACGTTTCTGCCAGCTCGCCGCCTTTTACGATGTATGTTTGTGTACATGTGCTTGTATACGTGTGCATGTGTGTATTTGTCACTGTATGTGACTGTGATTGTATGTGTATGTGCGTGCATGTATGTGTGTGTATGTAGCAGCACGAACAACAGTAGCAGCAGCAGCAGCAGCAGCAGCTTTTCAGATATGTGATCAATACACGAATGTAGGTCTTGGTCTTCTTAATATATATTTAATAACAAATATGTGGTATTGGTATTACTGCAGACATTCAATATCGTTGTACATACATTTGTACATATACATACGAAAGTACATGCATAAATATATAAGTACTTACGTATACATACGTAAGCATAAACGTACACACATAAATACATAAGAACGTGTAAGTGGTCTGATCAATAAGTATCCGGACTGTTGCTATAGTAACGAAGTTAAAGCACGGAAAGTGAAGGTGCTTGGTACAGATTCACCTTGGACTCTGTAGTGTATGTGCACTAAGTTTTAACGTTCTAGCTCACTTCCGTTGTTTACAGCAGTGTTTGGAAGGAAGGTGTGTAGCGTGTGATGGTCGCATTGACCATGACAGAGAAAGTTGAGCGGAGAGTCTACATCAAATTTTGCCGAAAGCTCGGTGATGCTCAGAGGCCTTCGCAAAGTTTTCAAAAAGTTTTCATCGTTCTCGACACAATCAAGGAGATCTTGTGTTACTGAAACCCGAGTGTCTTTTTGGTCAGCTGAAAGCAGTTTTGGCACAGACCTGGCAGGCACGCGTCTCACGCCCAAATCTTCAGTGATAATGGACTGAAACTGAACTGTAACTAATCTGCACATCCTCTGATAACTCACGGATGGTCATTCGCCGATATATATATATATATTAGCCTTGATATTAACTCTCACGCGACTCTGCATCTTTCTTTCTTTCTATTCCATTCCCTTTTTCGTCTTTTTTCCCTCACTTAACTTGTCTCTTCCTCTCTCTCTCATTCTTCATTCTCTCTCTCCCCCTCACCATTCTTCATGGTCTCCTCGCACCATTCCCCTTCTTCTCTCCCTTCCTCTTGCTCCTCCTCCCCCATTCCCGTCGTCCATCTGCGACGATACTTCCGTCGTAACTGCTATCCTGTCTTTTCTCGCCCGCCTTCTAAGGCCACTGGTCGACATTCCTGCTCTCTCGTCGTCCACTATAATCCAGCGTTTGCAATACGTTTTTCGTCTGGCGTAAACAGCCCTTCTTATCTTGTTCTCCTTGTCCTGTCTCTTACTGTTATATATTTATTTTTCCACTGTTTATATATATTTTTTTACTGTTTATATGTTTGTACTGTCGTTACCGTCTTGCGTTTTTTACCATTTTTTACCCCTCTGCGAAAAGATCTCAGAATTTTAATTGATTTGCTTTTCGCAGGAAGGAAGTTTCTTCGAAGATACGTCTCGCTTTTATCCTTCGAAACGTAGAGTAGATGAAATCTTAGCGACTGAAGAAGGGGTTTTTTCGTTGTGCTCATTGTCCTGTACCCCCCTTTTTTTCTTGTCCTGTTCCTTGGTTTGTGTCTTGTTTTTCGTCTCTCTATGTGTTCGACGTCTTTTTGGTGTCCTGTGCACATATATGCGTGTATATGTACATGTAGAGGTAGGTACGTACATATATGTTTATATATATGCATATGTTCTTTTATTAACATATATATATATATATATATATATATATATATATATATATATATGTATATATACATGTATGTGTATGTATGTGTGTGTATACACGGGTTGGACAAAATAATGGAAACATCTTAAAATTTCAAACAAATTTATTTCAATATGGGGTAGGACCGCCTTTGGCAGTAATTACAGCTTGAATTCTACGAAGTATGGACTCGTACATAGTTTGGATTGTTTCCAAAGGAATTTTTGTCCATTCTTCAGTTAAATCAGTCTCCAATTCTTGTAGTGATGATGACGGAGGATATCAACTTCTTACTTGTTTTTCTAAATGTTCTATAATATTGAGATCAGGGGACAATGGTGGCCAGAAAAGATGTTCAACTTCACTAGAATGTTCCTCGTGCCATTCAGTAACAGCTTTAGCTGTGTGAATTGGTGCATTTATCATCCTGGAAGATTGCGTTTCCCTCCGGTTCCGCAACCAAAGGATGAATTTGGTCAGATAAAATGCTTAAATAGTCTTGACTATTAATTCTGCCATAAAGGAAAACCATTGGGCCGGTGGATTTCCAAGATATAGGCCCCCAGGCCATCACAGATCCTCCTCCATGTTTAACAGTTGGAAGAAGGCAGTCTGGGTCAAATGCTTCTTTTAGCTGTCTACACACGTATACTCGTCCGGTGGTCGGAAATAAGGTAAAAAATGACTCAATCGAGAAAATAACATTCTTCCACTGCTCTAGGGGCTAATTATGTTGGTTTTTACTCCACTCTAAATGCTTTGCAACATTTGCTTTTGAAAGTAGTGGTTTTCTGATTGCAGCCCTCCTGTGAAATCCGGCTTTGTGCAGCTCCTGGCAAACAGTTTTTGTAAAAACTGGGTTTTCAAGGTGGTCATTAAGCTCTGCAGTAATTTTGGGAGCTGTACTTTTGTGATCCTTTCTAACAATTCGCGTAAGAGTCCAACAGTACCTATCTGAAAATTTTGGTTTTCTTCCGGAGTTTTATTTCGTCGAGGAGGTATTTCCCTCTTTCTCAAAGGCTGTCATTACTTTCGAGACAGTACTTCTTGATACCAAACATTTCAGCTGTTTTTCGCTACGCTAGCGCCTGCCATACGAGCACCAACAATTTGACCTCTTTGAAAGTCCGAATAGATCGGTCATTTTAATGAATTTTAATTATCTTTTCTGATGATATCTGAAAAGAAACAGCAACATTAGCAAAACATATTAAGCAACACTAATAATAAATCAAAAAACATAAAAAAAGCTTTTGACGGTTTTATAGATATTTTAAAATCATGATGTTATAATGCTAGCTGTTTCCATTATTTTGTCCACCCCTTGTATATACAAAGCTACATACATAGCTTCATACATATTAACTTATCAACATATATAAACATATGATTTTTGTTATATCTCCACCTATATACGTAACGCACATATTGATTACCAATCCTAGAAATCAATATCCGCATTAATAATATATTACATAACACACTCACACACGCATATGAATATAAATAAATATATATCTAAACATGTAGATGGGATGTATTTGTGTCAAATGAATCCTGCTAGTATATAATCGATGAAATTGTTCTCAGAATTTGTTCTAACACAACACAGCAGAGCATTTACCAAATGCATCCATCCAAATCAAAGGCTGGTGTTAACAATATATGACAATTGAGAAATCTTATCTTTGAGATAAATAATGAATGACCAACCCATAATTCCCTGAATAAACTTGATATGACCAATAGCATCTATTAATTATATAGCAAAGCATGAAGTTTGTCCAATTTACACAGGACACGCGATCACTGCGCTTTTACGTAGGTTAACAATGCACTTTGTGTTCAGAGCTGTTACAACACATGTAAGGTATATACAGAGACACATCACCATATATATATATATATATATATATATACACACACACTACCATGTATAGAGAGACCCACTATTATATATATATATACACTACCATATATAGAGTAACCCACTAATATATATATATATATCATACTA
This sequence comes from Octopus sinensis, assembly GCF_006345805.1. Taxonomy (NCBI): domain Eukaryota; kingdom Metazoa; phylum Mollusca; class Cephalopoda; order Octopoda; family Octopodidae; genus Octopus; species Octopus sinensis. Next base: position 56,319 of record NW_021834485.1, read on the forward strand.
TATATATATGCCCGCTTCACAAGGCCAGCAATTTTGTGACGGGTGGGCAGTCAATTAAATCGATCCCAGTGCGTAACTGATACTTAATTTATCGACCCCGAAATGATGAAAGGCAAAGTCGACCTCGGCGAAATTTGAACTCAGAACATAGAGGCAGACGAAATACCTATTTCTTTATTACCCACAAGGGGCTAAACACAGAGGGAACAAACAAGGACAGACATAGGTATTAAGTCGATTACATCGACCCCAGTGCGTAACTGGTTCTTAATTTATCGACCCCGAAATGATGAAAGGCAAAGTCGACCTCGGCGAAATTTGAACTCAGAACGTAGAGGCAGACGAAATACCACTAACCATTTCGCCCGGCGTGCTAACGTTTCTGCCGGCTCTCCGCCTTAAACTCATGTAGTTATTGCAACACAATAAATAACATGTAGCAATTACAATACCACACACTGTAGATTTACTACAGCACACTAGAAAATATAGAGTTAAAACTAAAGAACATGTAGCTATTGCAACGCAGCATGTAGCTATTACTACACAACATGCAGCTTATTACAACACGCCGCACGACATGGAGATATTTTTAACACACGACACAATACGGAGCTACGAGGGAATACTGAAAGGTTCCTGACTTTAAGGGTGTCCCGAAAGGCTTGATTGGAGGCCCAACCTTCCAAGTTCTTTTACGGGGTTTTAAAAACTAAAGGACCGCAGTAATAAGCGTGTGAATCTGAGAGGGGAATATGTTGAATAAAATCATAATTAAATGATTCTCCTGTGTTTTCTTTTACACAAAACCAGGAACTTTTCAGTACTTATATATGTATGTATGTGTACATGTTTGAATATAAGTATGCGTTTATACACACACACACACATACACACACACAAACAAACAAATACATATACATATGTATATAAGGGCACGCTGAAAAGTTCGTGGCCTTAAGGGTATCGCGAAAGGTTTGGTTTAAGGGCCAACATTCCGAGTTCTTTTACAGGGCTTAGAAAACCTTAAGGACTACTGCAATAAATATGTGAATCTGAGAGGAGAATATCTTTATATATAAAAGTGAAGTTGTGTGTCTGTCTGTCTCCTACGATTTAGATTCCTAACTACTCCCACATTTTGCGGTGCAGTGTAACCAAAAGCGGGTATCTTATAGTCGTGATTCATATCGAGCTCTTCTGGGTATTAGCGCGCGTCTACGATGAGTCTACGATTTAAAAAAAAATTTACCATAATTTTTTTCCCATTTTTAATGCATTTTTTTTGTTGCTATTATATAAGGGAAGTAACTCTCTAAAAATGTATTATTAAATCTCAGAACGTAAAAAGCTACAGTAACACCCCCCCTTTGTGGTTAGCCATATTGAGATGGCTATTATACTTTACATCTCTAAAAATGCTTATATAGTTATTTCCCTTATAAACCCGAGCAACGCCGGGCGATACTACTAGTGTTGAATAAAATCATAATTGACTGATCCTCCTGTATTTTCTTTTTTTCCTAAACCGGGGACTTCTACAGCATTCCCTCGTATTATTATACTACAGATCATTTAGTCGTTAAGAAACACCACACTAAATGTAGTTATTGCCAACCCACTACTGAATCCAAAGGCCTGATTGAAGGACTAGCTTAATATGTTGTTATTACGATACACTACATTGGACTAGATCTTTTTGTTAACCCGTACATAACATGGTCCGACAGCCCGGCTGTATGTTACAAGAAGTCATTGCATTGTAATAACATGATAAGGAGCCATTGCCAGGCACGATGACATTACACAACGCAACACTAAATACTGGAAACAATTTACCGAACCATTTCCCGAAGGAATACTCAGCCGAAATTTACGAAAGAAAAAAAAGAAAAAGGAATGGAAAACAATAACTTCTGACAGAAATATAAAACTGAAGAATCAATTATCTCGGCTGAATATTGTTGGGGGATAAAGATGACAATGGCAGATTAAAATATGTTTAATCTAGGGGAAACGAAAAATGTGGTATTGATGCAACGAAACCATTAGAGATTCCTTCTTCCTTTGAATTCATCCTGCTATCAATCCTGCCATTCTGACATACGTTGTTTAGAATGAGCCTTGGTGTGGTCGATTGACTTGCTAAAAGTACCAGCCAAATCTGCCTCAGTTCACACTTTACTGTCTTTAGAAAATGATATTGTTTCTCTATGTATTATGATTAATTTATAAGAAGGAATAGCCACTAATGGAATGGCTCTGAAAATAGTTTCTTCTGGTTCAACACTGACCAGGGGTTAAATAACGACGACGATGACAACAACAACGACAACGACGAAAACAAAAACAAAATGTCGTCAACACTATCAAGGGTGCTTCAAGATGACATTTTGTCCAGCATGACATAGCAGACAAATTACCCTCAAAATATTTCTACCGTCTTATTGAAAGCAAAGACAAATTGCATTATGTGTTTACAGATACACCATGTTTAATTATAAGAGGAAAAGGTCATAAATGGAACGTCTTCGATCATAAGTCTTCTCGAAAAGTGTTGAGACAATAGGGGGGTTAGGGCTTAGAACATCTACATACCTGAATTTATTTATACACTAAAATCTCGAAGAGTAGTGATCACCCACACAGACATAAATATATATATATTTATGTATATATATATATATATATATATATTTATGTATATATATATATATATTATATATATATATATATATATAATATATATATATATATATATATATATATATATATATATAATATATATATATATATATATATATACATTCTTTTATTCTTTTATGTGTTTCGGTCATTTGACTTCGGCCATGCTGCAGCAGCACCTTTATTCGAACAACTCGACACCAGGACATTTTTCGTTGTAAGCCTTGTACTTATTCTGTCGGTCATTTTGCCGAATCGCCAAGTTACGGGGACGTAAACATACCAACATCGGTTGTCAAACGATGGAAGGGGACAAACACAGACACATACAAATATATGTGCGTGTGTATATATATATATATATATATAGAGAGAGAGAGAGAGAGAGAGAGAGAGAGAGAGCAGAAGACTCTCACAACCATCATAGAACAGTAGTAGTAGTAGTAGTAGTAGTAGTAGTAGTAGTAGTAGTAGTAGTAGTAGTAGTAGTAGTAGAAGCAGTAGCAGCAGTAGCAACAGTAGTAAGTGGAGGAAGAGGAAGAGTAGGAGGAACAATGACTATAGTAACAGCAGCAACAACAAAACCATAGACGAGAAGAAAAGAACAAACACTTCTGACATACCCACCACCACCACCACCACCATCCTCCCCTCCACCACCAGTGCAGTTGCACTCTGAGGCACCCTATCCCCACCCTGCCCCTACAGACTCACCACCTTCTCCCGTCACACCGCCATTGATGTTCCAAAGCGCGGGAAACTTTACGTAAAAGAGATTTATATCGTTTGAGTTTTGTTGTTGGTTGTCTTAACGACTGTCTGGGGATATCGAAACGGTTATAGCAGCATTCGATTTGTTTCGATTGAGCCACCAACACCACCACCACCACAACCACCATCACCACCATGAATTCTTCGCCACCACTACTACCACCACAGCCACCACCATCATCACAGCTCTACCACTACCATCACCGCTCCGTCACCACCATCACCGCTCTGGCACCGTCACCACCACCGCCACTCGACCACCACCATTATCGCTCCGCCACCACCTTCTCCGATACACCACCGCTCCGCCGCCACGACCATCACCACCACTACTATTTACCTCTTCTCTCCACCATTCGCCAACACCATCACCAACTTTGCCATAACTTACATCATAACATCATTTCACCTAACACCACCACCACCACAGTCATCATCTTCATCATCTTCATCGTCGTCATCCTCCTCCTCCTCCTCATCATCATCATCATCTCTACTACGATCAACACTACCACCGCCACCATCACAATCTTCACCACCATCTTCTCCACCATTCTGATACTAACAACAATAATAAAGACGCTCGTACTATCATCAACACTTATTCACTGTCACAATCACCACCACCACCATCATCACTGCATAATATTACAACTACAACCACAACCACCACCACCACATTTGTGTAATAACACCACCACCATCAGCACTGCATAATACTACAACCACAACCTCCACCGCCAGCACCAGCACCGTTACGTAAAAACGCCACCACCACCACAACCATTCTTCATAACAACCCCAAACCTCGCCATTTCTACGCCATTGCTAATCATGCTACCCTGAGACAAAACCTAGGCTCGAAAGAATTGGCCTTCACCGACTTCTCGCACAGACAGACATGCATTCACGCCACTGCATCACAACTACCACCACCAGCACCATCATTACCACCTCCTGTATTACCCAGAATTCCGCAGCACATTACCAGACGTACAACGACACCACACCCACCCACTCACCCCCTTACGCATCGTCTCCCAGTTATAATTGCGTTTATATTAATAACGTCTCTACATCATCAGACACATCATATCCACCACCGCCACCATCATGAGATACAAAACACCACCACCACCACCGCGAACAGACACCGCACCGCCAAAAAAATTAAAGGCCTCAGTAGGACAGTACACACCTCCCACCGCTAAACACAACCCAAAACATCAGCAGAAACCTACACACCGCCGCTACCGAAACGCAATACGTACAGCACACCACACCATCAGAAACCCAGCATACCCCCAGCAGGGACAGTACACACCCCAACACCACCACGCCTCGTCACCAATTCCACATAGAGATGTTTACAATATATTTATTTGTCTATTATCTTAACGACCAACATTTCACCACAACTGAATCAAGCAAATAGTACAGACGTCCTAAACAATTAAGACTGTTCTTCTTTATTGGCGAACGTATTGCTGTGTTTTGGAGATTGTATATGCATTCATGATGTATATACACACATGTGCGAGCACCAACATATACACACATTTACACATTTATGAGTGTATGAAAATAGTCTATTACGTCTATTATCTGCATTTTCTTTAATTTGTTTATATACGCATATGTATATATATTGATATACATGCATATATACTTAAGTGTATATATATATATATATATATATATATATATATATATATATATGTTGTGTGTGTGTGTGTGTGTGTGTGTGTGTACACACATATATATGTATACATACGTATATACGTATATAAATATACATACATATATATATGTGTGTGTATATATATGCATGTATATATAAACAAGGAAAATGCCGGTAATAGACATGTGTATAAATATATATATATATATATATATATATATATATATATATATATATATATACAAAATAAGAAAATGGAGAAATATATCTAAATCATTCATCAACTATCAGATAATACCGAATCATATCTTTATTAAAACACTACACAAGAGCATTAAGATTAGACATTAATACAGTACAATAATTACAATCAATATAATGAGATATAACTAAATAAATATAACAAGATATAAAAATACATATACATTATAATTGACAGCTGTTTCGGCCATGCAGATATGTATGTCTCATTTAACCTATATTAGCCATATATTGCATATATATATATATATGTGTGTGTGTGTGTGTGTGTGTGTGTGTGTGTGTGTGTATGTATATATATATACATATGTATATATGGGTACAGGACGTCACCAACAGTAAACAACATGAATACGAAAACAAATGAGCTCAATGCGCAAACAACGAGAGAAACAAATGGAAAACAGGACAAGTAACATAAAGAACGACCCTTCATCAGTTTGTCGGCTGTCAATCTACTCCTCATTTCGAGCATTGAACGGCAATATGAGTTGCTCCCATAAGTACCAAAATAAAATTTGGGATTTATGGATTGTCAAAATTGGGAACAAAAACAGGACAGGGGAGACATACAAGGAAATCTAACGAAAACAAACATGGAGGGACGTTACACCAGAACGAGGGTAAAATAGCGAACGCTGGAGAAATATTTCATGCTGTTTATTGTCGTGTATGTATATATATATATATATATATATATATATATATATATATATATTCAATGCACAATATATGGATTTATATCATCTAGTAGTGTTAATCACAAAAACACCTTTATTGGACC
>NW_021834486.1:0-17500 GCF_006345805.1 Octopus sinensis
CAGATGAACAAATTCCACAGGAGGTGGCAGATGAGGCAGCTGCATCGAACTCTCTCATGCACCAAATGGCAATTGCTAAAAATCATTCGTGAAGTAAAATCATGTAGCAACACCGAATGGCGGTGCCCCAGCGTGGCCACAGCTCGTGAGCTGAAACTAGATAAAATATATAAATATAGATATATACTAACGTATACACACGCGCGAGAGAGAGAGTTCTATAGGAGCAAGTCATGGAACACCATTGAAAGGACTAAGAAGAAAATAGGGAAGGCCAACTCTTGGTATGATAGCCACAAATACCAGAGTGTCGTGTTCGCCGATACCATCCCTAGAGGCGAACTGGCGTACCGCTTTAGAAGGGCCCTAGAATTAAGGGTGAAGAAAGGCCAGGTAACCCTATCAAATCCCAAATCGGTAGAACCTACCCTTTTAGTAGAACCCCCCTGTACTGATAGGAACTGTATTGTATGTAGATTTAGCCCACAAAGTGTAAAGCTAGACATGTAGAGAGAGACGGTGCAGTAATAAGTCAACGATGTACGAAGGGGAGACAACACGAAGCATAGGAGAGTGGGTAAATGAGCATTGGAGTGAACTAAAGGAAGAGAAAAGCGCATCGGTTTCGTACCGATCAGGAACACGGGGGCTCACTCAACAACATAGAAGTTAAAATCTTGTCCACACATAGAATGGACGTATATATAGATGTGTGCTCCAGCTGAAAGAAGTAAAAGAATAAAATATATAGAGAGTGAGAAGGAAAGAGAAAGAAAAAGAAATGGAGCAATAAACGAAAATGAGAAGACGATCGTTGGTATTTTTCTTTCTATATATATATATATATGTTAATCCACAGTTTTATTCTTTAAACTACCAAATACTGTATACCTTATAGCTAGGATTATAGATAGTGAGGTAATACACCAGTGGTGACTACGGATACATTTATCCCTTAGATGGTTGCATAAACTCTAACTCATATTTTGGTTACTATTTAAATCAACGTTCTTGTCCTGTTATATATATATACATACATACATATATATATATATATAATATATATATATATATTATATATATATATATTATATAATACATATAAAATGGGACAAGAACGCAAAACATCCGGACAGTTAGGTGATACAAAAAGGGACAACAAAACATCCCGATAGACGATACAAAGAAACAAGGAAGGGTCATTCGAAGTTTTTTTTCCTCAGTCAAGTACCAGATTATCCCCGCAATTTCGGTTGATTATTCTTGAGATTGCTCCAATCTGACCAGCCCCAAGGAAAAACTTAGCTAAGAGCAGTAGACTTCTTTTAAGAAAGCAGCGAATGTATACAAAAACAAGGACGGAAAAAACGGACAATGTTACACAAGTATAAATACAATAAAAATAATAACAGGACATAACAACAGGTGTCTTTCGACTGAGGACGAATTAAATTAAACTGGCGCGTGTGGAATATATATATATATATATATATATATATATATATATATATATATACATAATGGAATGTGTAAAATTTAGCCTACATATGTTTCTTAGCCAGCTGGTACTCTGATGTAATAATTACTCAATGAGGACTACTCAACGTAGATAATCATATGGCCGAGTATACCTATTTCTTTATTACCCACAAGAGGCTAAACACAGAGGGGACAAACAAGGACAGACATAGGTATTAAGTCGATTACATCGACCCCAGTGCGTAACTGGTACTTAATTTATCGACCCCCGAAAGGATGAAAGGCAAAGTCGACCTCGGCAGATTTGAACTCAGAACGTAAAGATAGACAAAATACCTATTTTTTTATTACCCATAAGGGGCTAAACATAGAGGGGACAAACAAGGACAGACATAGGTATTAAGTCGATTACATCGACCCCAGTGCGTAACTGGTACTTAATTTATCGACCCCAAAAGGATGAAAGGCAAAGTCGACCTCGGCAGAATTTGAACTCAGAACGTAAAGATAGACAAAATACCTATTTTTTTTATTACCCATAAGGGGCTAAACATAGAGGGGACAAACAAGGACAGACATAGGTATTAAGTCGATTACATCGACCCCAGTGCGTAACTGGTACTTAATTTATCGACCCCAAAAGGATGAAAGGCAAAGTCGACCTCGGCAGAATTTGAACTCAGAACGTAAAGATAGACAAAATACCTATTTTTTTTATTACCCATAAGGGGCTAAACACAGAGGGGACAAATAAGGACAGACGAAATACCTATTTCTTTATTACCCACAAGGGGCTAAACACAGAGGGGACAAACAAGGACAGACATAGGTATTAAGTCGATTACATCGACCCCAGTGCATAACTGGTACTTAATTTATCGACCCCGAAAGGATGAAAGGCAAAGTCGACCTCGGCGGAATTTGAACTCACAACGTAACGCAGACGAAATACCGCTAAGCATTTCGCCCGGCGTGCTAACGTTTCTGCCAGCTGGCCGAGTATACCTTAGGTTACATATACTGAAGGTTACATTGTCGCTTGGAATTTCCAAGATAACTCACTGCGGATGTAATTTGAAATGAATAATGAAGCTGGATAAACAGAATTTTTTTAAAATTCCGAATATCTGAAGAAGTAAAACGGTCAAGAGGCAATTCAGAGACGGATGAGATGAAAAATATGGGAGTGGGTTCGGTTAACGCTGATGGAAATGAAGAGAAGTAAATGGGAAAGGGGGAAGAGATGGGAGCAGATGTTATAAATAATTAACTGGGATGGTTGACGATAAAAGACTAGCGGACCCCGAGACATTCATTTCTTAGTGGATAGTTGACGCAGGTTCTGTTAGGCGCTGGTTTACGTCACGCTATACATACGTATCCGCGAACCAACCCGAGCACACTTAACACTGATAATATCAACATAAGTATAGACACGTGTGGCGGAACCACGCGCCTGCGCACACACACACACGCGCGCGCAAACACATGTTTAGATAACATGAGTGAGCGCACATCTAGTGTGTAGAACGCTGCCCTAACCACTGGGCAATTGCGCCTCTCTCTCTCTCTCTCTCTCCTCTCTCTCTCTATCTATCTATCTATCTATCTATCGATCTATCTATCTATCTATCTATCATATAATTATATATATATATATAGTGGCTGTGTGGTGTAGCTTGCTAACCAACCACAGGTTCCGGGTTCAGTCCCCACTGCGTGGCATCTTGGGCAAGTGTCTTCTACTATAGCCTCGAGCCGACCAATGATTTGTGAGTGGATTTGGTAGACGGAAACTGAAAGAAGCCTGTCGATATATGTATATTATATGTTGTGTATGTGTTTTGTGTCTGTGTTTGTTCCCCTAGCATTGCTTGACAATCGATGTTAGTGTGTTTACGTCCCCGTCACTTAGAGGTTCGGCAAAAGAGACCGATAGAATAAGTACTGGCTTACAAGAATAAGTGCCGGGGTCGATTTGCTCGACTAAAGGCGTGCTCCAGCATGGCCGCAATCAAATGACTGAAACAAGTAAAGAATAAAAGAATATATATATATATATATATTATATATATACACACGACGATCTTCTTCCAGTTTCCGTCTACCAAATCCACCCACAAGCGTTTGTTGGCCGGGGTGTAGTCGAACAAATGGTACGATGCAGTGGAATCAGACCGAAACTACGTGGTATATATATATATAATATATATATATATATATATGAAAGGTAAAACACCTTGAAACTCGGGTACGTGTGTATCATGTGTTGAAGACGGGGAGGATGACTCCCCTTCACAAATACTGACAGGACACAGTGTGTCTATGGCCAGCTGGAGGAGATATCTTCCTGGGGCTCAAACTACAGTACCATCCACCCTTATGGTTAGCCATATTCAAATGGCATACGTGCATCACGATGTGTTTACCGCTACTGTTTTAATTCGCTCTGACTGAGATTTTCATTATATATATATATATATATATATATATATATATATATACACGACGGGCCTCTTTCAATTTCCTTCTACCAAATCCACTCACAAGGCATTGGTCGGCCCGAGCCTATAATAGGAGACACTTGCCCAGGTACCACGCAGTGGGACTGAACCCGGAACCATGAACAGGTGGGTGTTAGCAAGCTTCTTACCACACAGCCACTCCTGTACCTATATATATATATATACCCGACGGGCCTCTTTCAATTTCCTTCTACCAAATCCACTCAAAGGCATTGGTCGGCCTAGCCCGAGAATATAATAGGAGACACTTGCCCAAGTACCACGCAGTGGGACTGAACCGGAACCATGTGGTTGGTTAGCAAGCTTCTTACCACACAGCCCTCCTGTACCTATATATATATATACACGACTGCCTCTTTCAATTTCCGTTCTACCAAATCCACTCACAAGGCATTGGTCGCCCGAGGCTATAATAGGAGACACTTGCCCAAGGTGCCACGCAGTGGGACTGAACCCGGAACCATGTGGTTGGTTAGCAAGCTTCTTACCACACAGCCACTCCTGTACCTATATATATATATATACACGACGGGCCTCTTTCAATTTCCTTCTACCAAATCCACTCACAAGGCATTGGTCGGCCCGAGCCTATAATAGGAGACACTTGCCCAAGGTGCCACGCAGTGGGACTGAACCGGGAACCATGTGGTTGGTTAGCAAGCTTCTTACCACACAGCCACTCCTGTACCTATATATATATATATACACGACGGGCCTCTTTCAATTTCCTTCTACCAAATCCACTCACAAGGCATTGGTCGGCCCGAGCCTATAATAGGAGACACTTGCCCAAGGTACCACGCAGTGGGACTGAACCTGGAACCATGTGGTTGAGAAGCAAGCTTCTTACAACACAGCCACGCCCGCGCCTATATATGTATGTACATTTTCACTGTAGAAAAAATAACCTAAAATTTGAACAACGGATATATTCGCCAAGCACGCTAGAGATAAATTACATCGCCAGACGTCCCGATACAGCTAAGCAAAGCTTAAATATTTCCTCTGTAACAAAACATAATGTTTATTTATGATAGACATATGTTTATAGACAGTCTCGCGATGAATCGTTGTCAAGATGAAAGCATGGCTTCATCCTGTACGTGTTGAAGTTGTTGATGTTTTGTTATTAAGTAAATAATTTGTCTCTGGTTAGTCGTTGTGTTGGGACATCTAATTGCGTAACACAGTCTCACAGCGTCGCTCAAAACACATCCGTCATATCTGTGTGTATGAGTATGCGTTATATCTGTGTATGAGTGTGTATGTGTATTATATATATATATATATATATATATATTATATATATATAATATATATATTATATATTCTTTACTCTTTTACTTGTTTCAGTCATTTGACTGCGGTGCATGGAGCACCGCCTTTTAGTCGGGCAAATCGACCCCGGCATTTATTCTTTGTAAGCCCAGTACTTATTCTATCGGTCTCTTTTGCCGAACCGCTTATTGACGGGGACGTAAACACACCAGGGGGACAAACAGACACACAAACACATACACACACATATATATACATATATAGTTAGTTAATACGACTGGCTTCTTTCAGTTTCCGTCTACCAAATCCACTCACAAGGCATTAGTCGGCCCGAGGCTATAATAGAAGACACTTGCCCCAAGATGCCACGCATGGGACTGAATCCGGAACCATGTGGTTGGTTAGCAAGCTACTTACCACACAGCCACTATATATATATATATATATATATATATATATATATAGATATTATGGCGGTGCCCCTGTATGGCCACAGCTCGTGAGCTGAAACTAGATAAAATAAATAAAATATAAATATATTATATACTTATATATATATATATATAATATATATATACACTTTATTTTAAGCAGCAGAAAATTCAACAAAATCTGTTACTCTGAGTTTCTCGTTGCCGTTCATCAGATAGTTTTTGCTAGCATATTACTCTACCAATGGTATTTGAGTACTCTTTTTTCCACCTTGTTTCACATTTATGTGTTTACTCCGGTATATATATATATATATATATATGCATAGGCGTGGCTGTGTGGTAAGAAACCTGCTCCCCAACCACATGGTTCCGGGTTCAGTCCCACCGCGTAGCACCTTGAGCGAGGGTTTTCTATGATAGCATATGGCCGATCAAAGCCTTATGAGTGGATCTAATGGATGAAACTGAAATAAGTCCGTCGTATATACATATATAAATGTGTGTGTGTGTGTGTGTACATACATACTTAGGCGTGGCTGTGTGGTAAGTAGCTTGTTTTCCAACCGCATGGTTCAAGGTTCAGTCCCACTGTGTGGCACCGTGGGTATGTGTCTTCTACTATAGCCTCAGGCCGACCAAAGCCTTATGTGTAGATCTGGTAGACGGAAATTGAAAGAAGCCCGTTGAGTGTATTTCTTTACATTTGTGTTTTTCTCCACCACCACCGCTTCACAGCTGCTGTTAGTTTGTTTACACCCCCGTAACGTAGCGTTTCGGCAGAGACAACGATGGATATAATAGACGACACAATAAAGAAATATTGGGATCGATCTGTTCGACGCAACCCCTCAAGTACACTCCATCGCGTGATCGGGCCATCACCCTCACGATCATATCTGCATGGAGGGCAGGGTGGCCTTTGGACACCCAACACGATGAAAAACAAGGCCCATCAAAGTGTGGCTAACAGCCATCCACTAACAACATATATATTATCTGCGTGGAGGCATATGGTCAACTAGTTAGAGCAGCGGACTCGCAGTCGAGGGATCGCTGGTTCAAATCTCAAACCGAGCGATGTGTGTGTTTATGTGCGAAACACCAAAAGCCCCGGCAGAAAGTAATGGTGAACTTCTGCTGACTCTTTCACCACAACTTTCTCTCGCTATTTCCTCTTGCATCCAGCAGCTCACCTGCGACGGACCGGCGTCCCGTCCAGGTGGGGAACCTATACACCAAGAAACCGGGAAACCGGCCCTTATGAGCCAGGCATAGCTCGAGAAGGAACAAACAAAAAACATACACATACACACATACACATAGTGGAGGCACATGGCCTAGTGGTTAGAGCAGCGGACTTGCGGTCGAGGGATCGCAGGTTCGAATCTCACACCGGGCAACGTGTGTGTTTATGTGCGAAACACCTAAAGCCCCGGCAGAAAGTAATGGCGAACTTCTGCTCATTTTTTTGTCACAACTTTCTCTCGCTCTTTCCTCCTGCATCCAGCAGCTCACCTGCGACGGACCGGCGTCCCGTCTAGGTGGGGAACCTATACGCCAATGAAACCGGGAAACCGTTCCTTGTGAGGCAGGCTTCGATCGAGAAGGGACAAACAGGAACATACATTATCTGCAGTCAGTCGTTGCGGTTATTCCTGTTCATGGCTTTCACATGACTTGATAACCTTTCCCTATACTGGTCAGTTTCTTACCGTAAATCCTTGAGTATAGTCCACCCTTGAGTATAATATGCAGGGCATTTTTAGGGGGCTGTACCTCTGAAAAACCTAAACTTTGTGTATAATACGCACCCCTTCTCTAACTTGAGTCAAGGAGGTCTATATAACGTCCTTGGTTTGTAAAAAGGTATACGATAATGTTCTTTATTATTATTGTATATATAACATAAAGCAAACGTGTATTCGCAGGGGATTTTTAGGGGGCTGTACCGCTGAAAAACTGAAACCTTGTGTATAATACGCACCCCTTCTCTAACTTGAGTCAAGGAGGTCTATATAACGTCCTTGGTTTGTAAAAAGGTATACGATAATGTCCTTTATTATTATTGTATATATAACATAATGCAAACGTGTATTCGCAGGGGATTTTTAGGGGGCTGTACCTCTGAAAAACTGAAACCTTGTGTATAATACGCACCCCTTCTCTAACTTGAGCCAAGGAGGTCTATATAACGTCCTTGGTTTGTAAGACTGTATACGGTAATAATGTCCTTTATTATTATTGTATATATAACATAATGCAAACGTGTAGCTTTTTTGTGCATTTTGTTTGCAGAAAATAAAGAAATAACAGTAATAACTTTTAATAAATGTTGCTTATTGCAAGTTATGGATGATTCTTTTATGACTTCATTTCTTTCAGGCTTAGCTTAAGGTATTTTCGCGCCGGACATCACAAAATGCGTCTGAATAAACATTGCCGGACAGCAAATAGAGACTCAGACATTGCTTAGAAAATATTTTTCATTTTTGACCTCGTAGGCGCAGGAGTGGCTGTGTGGTAAGTAGCTTGCTAACCAACCTCATGGTTCCGGGTTCAGTCCCACTGCGTGGCATCTTGGGCAAGTGTCTTCTGCTATAGCCCCGAGCCGACCAATGCTTTGTGAGTGGATTTGGTAGACGGAAACTGAAAGAAGCCTGTCGTATATATGTATATATATATATATGTGTGTGTGTGTGTTTGTTGTGTCTGTGTTGTTCCCCTAGCATTGCTTGACAACCGATGCTGGTGTGTTTTTACGTCCCCGTCACTTAGCGGTTCGGCAAAAGAGACCGATAGAATAGTACTGGGCTTACAAAGAATAGTCCCGGGGTCGATTTGCTCGACTAAAGGCGGTGCTCCAGCATGGCCGCAGTCAAATGACTGAAACAAGTAAAAGAGAAAGAGAGAGAGTATATAGTACGCATGAGGGATTTCGACCCTTAAATTTTTTGGGGGAAAAGCGGATTATACTCGAGGATTTATACTCGAGTTTGCCATTTATTATGGTGAATCCCTTTCCGCTTCATCTTGCTTTTTGCAAGGTCTTTGAATCTCATTCTGGGGTCTTCCTTGATTTCTTTTCCCTTTGCATTGTCGGCGGGGGGGGGGGGGTAAAGGATTTGTCTGAGGGGGTCTTGTGTACGTGTTCCAACCAATGTAAACTTCTATCAATGAGGTTGTTATATATCAATGATGATATATATATTCTCGCAAAGCGGACCCTCGTAAAGTGAGGTATTACTGTATATGTGTGTGCATATATTTATATCTATCTATCTATCTATCTATATATATATATATATATATATATATATATATATATATATATATATATATATATATAATAAACCTTTACATAAATAAATAACGTGAAATACACGAAGGGACGAACAAAAAACAAACGGGTCATTCAAAGCCTTCGTTCTTCAGTCAGAAACTGATCCCTCATCGCAGATTTCGGCTGTTTAATTCTGAGATCCGCTCTGAATCAGCCAGCCACAGAAGGAAAGAATGAAACGCAACAGAGACGAACATGAAACGAAAAATCTTTTTTGGGGACAGTAACGGTTAAAAACATGGATGACACAGGCGCCCTACGGCTTTGAGACAAAAAGAGACACAAAAACAATATCAGATTGGCTGAGGCAGCAAGTCGCAAGAGGGTAAGAGAGGGGACCAAGGAGGGTGGAAGGTGAGGACAGAAGCAGCGATCAAGAGAGAGAGGGAGAGAAGGAATCAGAGAAGAAGCAGTGACCAAGATATATATATATATATACCGAAAATTTTCGGTATGTGGTTTAAGCAACTTGTTGCAAAAAAACCCCCTTTATTATAAATATATAAATTTTTACCGAATATGGTCCTTTTCCATACCGAAATACTACTTGGTGAAATTTGTTGATTTTATTAAATTAATTATATTTCACCCTTTATCTATAATATATATATATATCACTCCCAGGACTTATTCTTTGTAAACCTGTAACCTATTCTATCGGTTTCCTTTTGCCGAACCGCTAAGTTACAGGGACACAAACACACTAACATCGGTTGTCAAACGATGGTGAGGGCCAAACACACACACACACACACACATATAATATAATTATATATATATATATATATATATATATAAACCAAATCCACTCACAAGTCTCTGGTCAGCCTGCGGCTTTAGTAGAAGACAACCCAGAACCATTTGGTTGAGAAGCAAGCTACTTACCACGCAGCCATTCCTTCGCCTAACAGGGTGGCACAGGGAAACGTAACACGGGTTCTGTAGCATAACGTAAACACAGAAAAGACATTTACACGCGTCGAAACATCAAGCCTTACGTTGGCAAGTGTCATCGTGTGTTTTTTCGACCGAAAAGTAGGCATTTAATTGCTGTACACATGTGAAACGATATGGCTTCCACTTCAGACTTTTCAACGCTCGTTAGCATGACTTCCATCTTTTGCGAGACGGCTGCGCAGATTAACTGGTTGACTTCTTTCAACTTCGAGTAATCCTTCGACGAATGTTCTGAACAACTTCCGATGTTTGTAGGGTCTCACCGTAACACGCCACTTCTTAACTAATATTTGTACCATTCACTTCGCCTGTAAACCTTTTACCACGAAACTTAACTTCAAAAATTTTGTGCGTTAGCTTGACAGAACCCGTTCTCACATACGCTTCCATAATCTCCACTCTTCCCGCTTTTGGGTACGCCATCTTGCAAAATGGGCTAGAATGTTCACTCAGTGGAATCTTACAGTCACCTAAGGCGGTGAGGGTAACGCAGCAAGCAATAGACTTGTACGTCATCTTCGTTCAGCGGTTACAAGCGGTCAAAATAGCACAATGGCGCTTGCAAACGAAAGGCTGGGCGTTTTTTTTTTTTTTGAGTGTACACAATGATTTACACAATGCTAAAGAACCCGTGCTATGATTCGTCCGCCACCCAGTATGTATATATATATATATATTATATATGAAAAAATGGAGTTGAACGACTAGTTAACAAATATCCTTTATTCTCGACATATGTTTCGAAGGCTGCATATTCCTAATTCCGAAGGAATAAGGAGTACATTATGCAGATTTCTCATCAGGAAAATCAAGGAACTTATGTCGACATCAAAATGGAGGAAAAACAATAAATTGGGGTGTATCGTTCATGCTAAAAAGGCATTATTTAATTAGTTAGGCAATGTGAAGGTAACTAACAGATAAAATAATGCCTTTTTAGCACCAAAGATACACCTCAATTTGTTGTTTTTCCTTCATTTTCTTATCGTCTATATATGCATTAAACTATGGTTTACTTTTTAAATTACCTGCTGCTGTTTACCTTATACCAAGGACCACATACACACTGAGCTAATTACCAGGTATACCTCTAGATACTTCTGTATGTGTGTGTATGTCTGTGTATGGCTTTACGTCTACCTTCCACCGCCGCTCGACAACCGGTGTTGGTATGTTTATGTTTCCGTAACTTAACGGTTCGACAAAAGAGATCGATAAGGTAAGTTGGTACCAGACTTTAAAGAACATGTGCTGGGGACGATTCGTTCGGCTAAATATTTTAAGGCGGCGCCCCAGTATGGCCGCAGTCCAGTGACTGGAGCAAATAGAAGATAAAAGAAAGTGTGTATGTGTGTGTGTGTGTGTGTGTATTGTCTGTGTGTGTATAGTGTGTGGTGTATGTGTGTGTGTATGTGTGTGTATGTGTATGTGTGTGTATGTGTGTGTGTATGTGTGTGTATGTGTATGTGTGTGTATGTGTGTGTATGTGTGTGTATGAGTATGTGCTTGTGTGTGTGTGTGTGAGTGTGTGTTTGAGAGTGTTTGTGTATATCCGTGTATGTGTGTGTATCAGTATGTTTGCGTGTGTGTGTGTGTGAGTCTGTTTGTGTATATGTGTGTATGTGTGTGTGTTTTGTTGTTTTACTTGTTCTGGTTTATTCGAACAAATTGATGAAGTACTTACTCTATTGATCCTTTTTGGCCGAACCGCTAAATCACAGGTGTCAATCAAACCATCACCAGTTGTCAAGTGCCGGTGGGGGTACAAACACACATGCATACGAGTTTGTGTGTATGTGTGTGTGTGTGTGTGTGTAGTGTCTGTGTGTGTATTTGTGTGTGTATGTGTGTGTGTATGTGTGTTGTATGTGTATGTGTGTGTATGTTGTGGTGTATGTGTGTGTATGTGTATTGTGTGTAATGTGTGTGTATGTGTGTGTATGAGTATGTGCTTGTGTGTGTGTGTGAGTGTGTGTTTGAGAGTGTTTGTGTATTCCGTGTATGTGTGTGTATCAGTATGTTTGCGTGTGTGTGTGTGTGAGTCTGTTGTGTATATGTGTGTATGTGTGTGTGTTTTGTTTTTTACTTGTTTCTGGTTTTATTCGAACAAATTGATGAAGTACTTACTCTATTGATCCTTTTTGCCGAACCGCTAAATCACAGGTGTCAATCAAACCATCACCAGTTGTCAAGTGCCGGTGGGGTACAAACACACATGCATACGAGTTTGTGTGTATGTGTGTGTGTGTGTGTGTAGACGATACGCTTCCTTTAGTTTCCATTAGTTTAGTTGACAGGTTCCGTGTACCAAATCCATTTACAAGGCTTTGGTCGACCCGAGGCTATAGTAGAAAACAATCGCCCAAGGTGCCACGCAGTGGGACTGAACCCAGAACCATGTGGTTGAGAAAGCGTTTTGTCTTTCTACACCAGTGGTTTTCAACCAGGGTTCCGCAGAACCTTAGGGTTCCGCCAGTACAGTCCAGGGGTTCCGCAAGAAGTTACAATACTGCTAAAATCGGCAGTAATTTTTAATTTTCCTGTGCAGATATGTGTGCATAAGTCTATTAAATTATTGCACAGGGGTTCCTCGAGCCAGTGGAATGTTTCCTTGGGGTTCCGCTCCAGCAAAAAGTTTGAAAAGCACTGGTCCACACAGACGCTTCCTAATCATCTCTTTCAACGGGTGTGACGCCGTAGAGCAGTGGTTTTCAAGCAGGGTTCCGCCAGTATAGTCCAGGGTTTCTGTCAGTACAGTCCATGGGTTCCGCAAGAAGTTACAAAACTGCTAAAATCGTCAGTAATTTTCAATTTTCCTGTGCAGGTATGTGTGCATAAGACTATTAAATTATTGCACAGGGGTTCCTCGAGCCAGTGGAATGTTTCCTTGGGGTTGCGCTCCAGCAAAAAGTTTGAAAAGCACTGGTCCACACAGACGCTTCCTAATCATCTCTTTCAACGGGTGTGACGCCGTAGAGCAGTGGTTTTCAAGCAGGGTTCCGCCAGTATAGTCCAGGGGTTCTGCCAGTACAGTCCAGGAGTTCCGCAAGAAGTTACAAAACTGCTAAAATCGGCTGTAATTTTTAATTCTCCTGTGCAGATATGTGTGCATAAGACTATTAAATTATTACACAGGGGTTCCTCGAGCCAGTGGAATGTTTCCTTGGGGTTCCGCTCCAGCAAAAAGTTTGAAAAGCACTGCTCTACACAGCCACACCTACGCCAATACAAACACACGCCCACACACACATATACGGGAGCACTCCATCGGTTACGACGACGAGGGTTCCGGTTGATCCGAATGAACGGAACAGCCTGCTCGTGAAATTAACGTGTAAGTGGCTGAACACTCCACAGACACGTGCACCCTTAACGTAGTTTTCGGGGATATTCAGCGTGACACAGAGAGTGACAAGGCCGGCCCTTTGAAATACAGGTGAAACAGGAAGTAAGAGTGAGAGAAAGTTGTGGCGAAAGAGTACAGCAGGGATCACCACCATCCCCTGCCGGAGCCTCGTGGAGCTTTTAGGTGTTTTCGCTCAATAAACACTCACAACGCCCGGTCTGGGAATCGAAACCGCGTTCCTTTGACCGCGAGTCCGCTACCCTAACCACTGGGCCATTGCCCCTCCACACACACATATAAAGACACACGTGTGTGTGTGTGTGTGTGTGTGTATGAGAGAAGAAGGGAGTTTTCTGATTACTTCGCTTTGTGAAACGATAGCCATCTCATTATTCGTAGCTTAAAAGACCCTCGTTTGACTATCTACAAATTCGTGACTAAACACTTCCGATTCATTAACTTTGCACACGTTACCACTTCTCTATTGCCGCAGGAATTTTTCTAAATAAAGCGTAGGAGTGGCTGTGTGGTAAGTAGCTTGCTAACCAACCACATGGTTCCGGGTTCAGTCCCACTGCGTGGCATCTTGGGCAAGTGTCTTCTGCTATAGCCCCAGGCCGACCAATGCCTTGTGAGTGGATTTGGTAGACGGAAACTGAAAGAAGCCTGTCGTATTATGTATATATATGTATATATATATGTGTGTGTGGTGTGTGGGTGTGGGTTGGTCCCCGTAGCATTGCTTGACAACCGATGCTGGTGTGTTTACGTCCCCGTCAATAGCGGTTCGGCAAAAGAGACCGATAGAATAAGTACTGGGCTTACAAAGAATAAGTCCCGGGGTCGATTTGCTCGACTAAAAAGGCGGTGCTCCAGCATGGCCGCAGTCAAATGACTGAAACAAGTAAAAGAGTAAAAGAGCAAAGAGTAATAGGTGTTGCCCCAACTTGGCCGCAAGTCACAATGACTAGAAGAAGTATACGATTAAGATAAGGTGCGGGCGTGGCCGTGTGGTTAAGAAGATAGCTTTTCAATCACATTGTCTACATAACAGTCACCACAGCGTGACACCTTGGGAAAGTGTCTTCTTCTTATAGCCTCGGGCCCACCAAAGGCTTGTGAGTGATTTGGTAGACGGAAACTGAAAGAAGCCTATCGTATGTATATATATATATATATAATAATATATATATATATATATAGATACATATACACATATATGTATATATATTATAATATATAGATACATATACACATATATGTTATATATATATATATATATATATATAATATACACATATAGGTATATATATATATATATATAGATACGATACACATATATGTATATTTATATATATAATACAATACACATATGTATATATATATATATATATATATATATAGATAGATAGATAGATACATCATATACCATATACATATATAGCATACAACATCTACATATACATACTATACATACACATATGTAATAGATATATATATATATATATATATATGATAGATAGATAATAGATACATCACATATACACATATACATATATACAACATACATATACATATACATAATACACATACATACATCATCATACATACATATATATAATACACATACGTTATATATATATATATATCTATATATACTATATATACATTATATATATATTATTATATATATATATATATATATACATATATATATACATTATATATTCATTATGTATTTATAATATATATATACATTTAGATATAATACATAATATATATAATATATAGTATATATATATATATTATACATTATATTATATACATTATATATATATATATATATATTATATACTATATAAATTATATATACATTATATATATATATATATATATATATATATATATATATATATATACACATTATATATATATATATACACTATAATATACACATATATATATATATACACACACACACATATATACACACACACGCATACACAACGGGCTACTTTCATTTACCGTCTATGAAATCCGCTCTCATGGTTTTGGTCGGCCTGAGGTAATAGACACTCGCCGAAGGTGCCACGCAACGGGACTGAACCCCGAACCGTGTGGCTGGGATGCAGACTTCTTACCACACAGCCACGCACCATATATATATATATATATATATATATATATAAAACAGCCAAGTACTACTGTCGATTTGCTTGACTAAAACTATTTCAGGCAATGCCCCAGCCTGGTCGCAGTCCACCAACGTAAGCATAGGAGAAACTGAATCCGCGCAGACGCACCCACACACGCTCCTACATCAATCAATTAATTATGGAATATTTATCGCTCTGTTTACCATCGCTGATGACTATTAAAGGAGCCTGGCGCTCGCGATTAAGACTAACAACGCGTTAAATCTCAGTCGCCTCTTCTACACGAACAGTAACTTCCTGTCACTGATCCGCCGACGACGGCCGCACTTCCCGTCACGTGATATTATTCGGCAGTGACACTTACCTCACAGTTCTAGTTAGCATTTCATAACGTGTCTCCTCCCCCATGTCCCCACGTCCCTCCCTCTCTCTTTCTCTCCCATTTTGACTTTCTGGTTCGGTTGTCAACCTATACTTTTTCTTGACTGCTTCTCCTCTTATGCCTGCCTGCCTGTCAGTCTGTCTGTCTGTCTGTCTAATGGTCCGTCTATTTATATCTATTAATATCTATCTATCTATCTATTTTTTTGTCTCTCGCTCTTTCTTTTCTAGATTAATCTCTCTCTCTCTCTATCTATCTGTCTGTCTATATCTATCTATTTACTATCTATCTGTCTATCTATCTATCTATCTGCCTGTCTATCTATCTGTCTATCTATATCTGTCTATCTATCTATCTGCCTGTCTATCTATCTGTCTATCTATATCTGTCTATCTATCTATATCTACCTATCTATCTATCTATTTGTCTGTCTATCTATCTATCTATCTATTTGTCTGTCTGTCTATCTATCTATCTATCTTGTTTGTCTGTCTATCTATATCTATCTATCTATCTGCCTGTCTATCTATCTATCTATCAATCTATCTACCTACCTATCTACCTACCTATTTATCTACCTATCTATCTACCTATCTATCTACCTACCTATCTATCAATCTATCTACCTATCTATCAATCTATCTACCTATCTATCTATGTTTTTGTCTCTCGCTCCTTCTTTTCTAGATTAATCTATCTCTCTCTCTCTCTCTCTATCTATCTCTCTATCTATCTCTCTATCTATCTCTCTATCTATCTCTCTATCTATCTCTCTATCTATCTCTCTATCTATCTGTGTCTGTCTGTCTAATGGTCCGTCTATTTATATCTATTAATATCTATCCATCTGTTCTTGTCTCTCCCTCTTTCTTCTCCAGATTAATTAATTAATCCCCCCCTCTCTCTCTCTCTCTCTCTCTCTTCTCTCTCTCTATCTATCTATCTATCTACTTACCAATCTGTCTGTCAATATCGTATCTTTGTTTATATCTATTGACATCACCTGACATATTTTTGGCCAAGTCATCACCTGCACTTCTTAATGATTTTCTTAACAAAACACTCACCACATCTCTCTCCCATCACAGCGTTCATCCTCATCACAGTCTAATGTCCACATTCATACATACCAAACAGATTACTACAATCGAGATATTGCTCAAATCGAAGGGTCACAGAATTTCAAAACGCTCCCTTTATCACTCATTATAAACCGAGACTTGGAAGAGTCGTTTAATATCGGTTTCAAACTCTGCTGCAGGGACAATGATCTTAGGGGAGGGGGTGAGTCGATGACATCAACCCCAGTTTTCAACTGGTACATTTCGACCCCGAAAAAGTGAACGGCAGGTGGAACTTGGTGGAATTTGAACGCAGAATGTAAAGATGGACGAATGTAAAGATGTTAAGAATATTGTCCGACGTGCCAACGATTCCGTCAGCCCCACCACCTTAATAATAATAATAATAATTAATTATTATTATTATTATTATTGTTGTTGTTATTCTCTTTACTCTTTTACTTGTTTCAGTTATTTGACTGCGGCCATGCTGGAGCACCGCCTTTAATCGAGCAACTCGACTCCGGGACTTATTCTTTTTG
>NW_021834486.1:22500-42500 GCF_006345805.1 Octopus sinensis
ATTTGTTCTCTTGAAAATCGCCGCCGCCGTGGTGATCTCATTCTCGCCCACAACATCATAAGCGGGAAGTGTAACCTCTCGAAAGAGCTGTTCTTCACTCCTGCTCCGGAGCGTCGGCTGCGGGGTCATTCCGAAAAGCTCTACCTGCGACGATTTCATCTCAATCGAAGGAGAGGAGCTTCTCCGTCCGGGTTGCGGATCCGTGAACAAGCTGCCAGACGAGATGGTGAAGATGCCGACGACCGCTTTGTTCAAAGCCTCCCTGGACCTCAAAGTGGCCTGAAACTCTTTACATGAACACCACCCTGCTACTTAACTCATGTCCCTACATGGCCTTGCTATTGCTTTTGAGCCTTATTATAAAAAATAATAAAAATATATTATATATATATTAAGAGAGAGAGAGAGAGAGAAAAGAATGAGGCCAAGGTGGGACTTCAATAAGGGAGTTTATGAAATTAAAAAAAGAAAAAAAAAAGGGGGTCGGCACAGTAAAAGCAGACCAGACAAGGTTAAAAAAGACTTAGCTGGTAGCTCTGAGAGTCAAAAGACTTGTATGTCTAAAGTAAGACTGACATATCGAGTCTGAAAGAAGAAAGACCTAAATATATATATATATATATGTAAGGTGGCGAATATTCGTTATAAATATCACCACCAGTGGCCCAGCATGTATAAAGAGTCAATAGACAACACATTCGTATTTCAAAATAGAAAATTACCCTTTAACAGGTAATTTTTATATGCCAGAAATAGCAGCCAACACGGCCAAAAAACCACAATTTAATAGCAAATTTCGAAGTAAATGAAAAATTAAAACCTTTACCTTGTTATTTAAGGTAAAGGTTTTTGTTTTTCATCTGCTTCGAAATTTGCTATTAAGTTGTGGTTTTTGGCCGTGTTGGCTGCTATTTCTAGCATGTAAAAATTATCTATCTATCTATCTATATGGACAGACAGACAGACAGACAGCTAGCTATGTAGATAGATAGATAGATAGATAGATAGATAGATAGATAGATAGATAGATAGATAGATAGATAGATAGATAGATAGATAGATAGATAGATAGAGAGATAGATAGATAGATAGATAGATAGATAGATAGATAGATAGATAAACACGTGGTGAATGTTTATGCAATAAATTTTGAATTTATAGAAATTTCTTTCTGTGTAGAGTAAAGAAACAAAACTGATATTTCAGCTTTTAACGACAATCAAAGAAATGATAAAATATTTTCAAGACATTTTAAAAACATTCCGCCATTTAAACCACGGTATATTCAGGATATTTATTTGTAAGCAAAGGACAGCCGTGGACACAGGTTTTGCCCTATTTCAACTCGTCAGCCTAATAGAATTTTCCTATTTTATATAACAGAATATTTTATATAACCTATTCATATAACAGAATTTGGATCGTTTCGGTTTGACTGCAGTTTTTAACATAATTTCTAGTTAACTAAACACTTTTAAACTTCGTATACTGGTAGAATGTGTTTATAAAACATCTTTTTCTCTTGGCTTTATTGAGAAAATTCTATTGTTTGTAAGATATTTGTTGGGTTTTTTTTCTTCAATTTCTGCAATTTCAACCAATCAATGACATCTATTGAGGTAAAAAACATTCTGTGCCGTATGAAAATGTCCCTCGTTTAAGAAACAGATTGGGTTTATTTACATTTGTGAAGAAAAAAAGAGACCCTTCCCCCCAACCCTAATCCTAAAACAGATTGAAATGCAATAGATCGATACTAGGGTCATAATTATGGGTGACATTTTCATATGACACCGCTAGAATAAACTGCCGTTCAAACCGAAAAGATCCCAGAATTTTCCTATGGCTTGGTAGCAAGATCTTCTCTGAGGTCTGCTAATAGGTGCTTCCGGTTCCAGTATCTTCAGGTTTACCATAATGTTTCAAGCACGTTCTTCATTTTATTTTTTTAGCGTGCTCTTATAACAGAATGATGAGCGCTCTCGGTGCTGGGCACCAGAGCTAACCTGATTTTAAAAGGTACCTTTTTTAGGTACCTATTTCTTTACTACCCGCAACGAGCTGAACACAAAGAGGACAAACAAGGACAAACAAACGGATTATGTCGATTACATTGACCCCAGTGCGTAACTGGTACTTATTTAATCGACCCTGAAAGGATGAAAGGCAAAGTCGACCTCGGCGGAATTTGAACTCAGAACGTAACGACGGACGAAATAACGCAAAGCATTTCGCCCGGCAACGATTCTGTCAGCTCGCCGCCTAAGTGGGGCTTTAGGTACGCGAGTGTCTTCGTGGCTAACCTTTCTCCCCGAGGAAGTAAAAATGGCCAGCATAGGCGCAGGAGTGGCTGTGTGGTAAGTAGCTTGCTTACCAACCACATGGTTCCGGGTTCAGTCCCACTGCGCGGCACCTTGGGCAAGTGTCTTCTACTATAGCCTCGGGCCGACCAAAGCCTTGTGAGTGGATTTGGTAGACGGAAACTGAAAGAAGCCTGTCGTATATATATATATATATATATATATATATAATATATATATATATAGGCGCAGGAGTGACTGTGTGGTAAGTAGCTTGTTTACCAACCACATGGTTCCAGGTTCAGTCCCACTGCGCGGCACCTTGGGCAAGTGTCTTTTACTATAGACGACCAATGCCTTGTGAGTGGATTTTTGGTTGACGGAAACTGAAAGAAGCCCGTCGTATATATGTATATATATACATATAAGTGTATTTGTATATGTTTGTGTGTCTGTGTTTGTCCCCCTAGCATTGCTTGACAACCGATGCTGGTGTGTTTATGTCCCCGTTACTTAGCAGTTCGGCAAAAGAGACCGATAGAATAAGTACTGGGCTTACAAAAAAGAATAAGTCCCGGGGTCAAGTTGCTCGACTAAAAAGGCAGTGCTCCAGCATGGCCGCAGTCAAATGACTGAAACAAGTAAAAGAGTAAAGAGTAATAGAGCCAGTTCTAGTCTGCCACAATCACACGACAGAGGGCACCACCACCGCAACGTCTGCAGCAAAATCTTTAAGTTCCTGACAGATCTGTATTCCTACGCGAGGCAACGCAGCAAAACGTTTACCTAAGAACGCTATGCAGCGATGTCTTGTTGGGTCTTTATTCGTCGAAGCGACGTGAACGCTCATTCGGTAAATATACTTTTTAATAAACGAAAATATCTGTGTAGGTTTTGGCCGAGAGGAAATCACAAAATTATAAGCAAGACCAGCGGAGTTGCTTCCATGACTGAATGGCCCGCGTGGTATGCGTTTAATAGAGTATTATCATCTAAAATTGTGACCTTCACATATTTGAGATAAATAGGTCTTTATATGTGTGTATGTGTGTGTGTGTGTGTGTGTGGAGGCCGAGACAGAAGAATATGTACATGTATATATATTTACACGCATAGACACACATAAATACACACATAGATAGACAGACAAACAAGCAGGTAGATACAGACAGACAGATTAAAACAGACTGACAGATAGATAGATAGATAGATAGATAGATAGATAGATAGATAGATAGATAGATAGATAGATAGATAGATAGATAGATAGATAGCTATAGATAGATAGCTATAGATAGACAGATAGATAGACATAGATAGATAGACATAGATAGATAGACATAGATAGATAGACATAGATAGATAGACATAGATAGATAGACATAGATAGATAGACATAGATAGATAGACATAGATAGACATAGATAGACAGATAGATAGACATAGATAGATAGCTATATATGGACAGATAGATAGACATAGATAGATAGCTATAGATGGACAGATAGATAGACATAGATAGATAGACATAGATAGATAGCTATAGATAGACAGATAGATAGACATAGATAGATAGCTATAGATGGACAGATAGATAGACATAGATAGATAGCTATAGATAGACAGATAGATAGACATAGGTAGATAGCTATAGATAGACAGATAGATAGACAGATAGCTATAGATAGATAGCTATAGATAGATAGCTATAGATAGATAGCTATAGATAGACAGATAGATAGACGGACGGACAGACAGACAGACATGCACGTACTCACGACATTTATACGGTTGGCTAGATTTTCTTTATAGATTCATTCACGATTAATTCCGTCCTTTCTCTCACGTGTTATTGTACACACACACGCACACACACATACACACACGTATATATATATATGATACTGTAATAAACAACTTTGTGGATATATAATTTTCCATTTTTCTCTTCGCGTCTTAAATATATATACTCGTTTTATGGCATAAAACTCAAAGAATCGAACCCAGGATGTTCAAACTGAGTGAAAGATGTGCCACCGTTTACCTTGAACAATTTCCTGTTGGGCTTTACCATTCGATGTGGTTAGCCACGGCCTGGATTATACTGCAGTGCCCAGATTTAATACCCCTATCCCTTCACAATATGTCTGTATGTATGTAAACCTAAAAAAAGGTTTAAGGACGGCGTAAGGATTACTTCTATATTTGCTGCGAGTATACTCTGCGATGACATCTCTCACGCCGGACTTCTTTCTGATGATCTCGCTATTGATGTGCTCTCTCAACGAGATACCAAGCATTGACCTTTCCATGGCTCTTTGAGCCGTTACCAGTCTTTGCTCTTCTCTCTTTGTGGTAGCCCATGTTTCACTACCATATACAGCAAGTATAGGTGGGCTGGACACGTCGCCCGGCTCACCGATAATCGGTGGACGCACGCAGTTGTCGAGTGGTACCCGCGTGAACGGAAGAGACCACCCGGAAGACCTCCACGACGGTGGAGTTACGATTTCAGGAGGACGATTGGGATCACGTGGATGAGAAAGGCGCGATCCAGAGAGGAGTGGACAGCGTGCTGTGACCAGCGGTGTCAAATGGACGCCTGACGAACTGGTTGGTCAAAGTGATCAGTGATAAGGATTACTATGAAGTCACTTGGAATGGATCCGGAAGGCATAGAAACCCTTGCTTTGGATAGAGTTGGATGGCGAACAAAGGTGTGGATTGGAGTGAAAGCATTTGAAGAGGCCAGGATAATGGATGTAAGATCCAAAAGAGATCTAAGGAAGAATGTTACGATCGAGAAGGTGAATGGTAATGACCTTTTTGTGTCCACAGTCTGTGACTGAACTGACCATGCCTGTCTTTTGCTGGCCTTATATCTCACCTGTGAATGCATGGGAAACGAACCTCCACCAGCTATTCTGCCTATATGTCTGTGCACACCTTTCAATGCAGTGTATGCCAGAAGGTTTGCAAATCCAACAGAGGCCTCAAAATACATTCTAAGATCCACAAAGATCAGAACTTAACTGCAGCTCTTGATGGTCCAAATCAGATATGCGATCTACGTGGGTGTCTTTTCAGAACATTGTCTGGTTTAAAAAGCTACATCAGATGCATAAGGAGTAGAAAACCACCATGTATGTATGTATGTATGTGTAAATTTAATTATATATACATTATTTCATGATACTTCTCGGTACGTTTGCATATACAATGTAAAAGGGGAATATATGAAGTCGAATAATTAATAGAGAAATAAGTGTTTATAGAGGTGAATGCAAATATACAAATATACATATACAGTATTCTATATATAATCTTTAAGAGTACGTGTGTTTGAAAAGGTTAAACAAAAGCGCACACAAACTAGAATAAAATTTCATCCCCCAAAAAGGTTAGTGACATCCTAACAAAAGATTTCATAAAATTTGTTGAAAATTTTCTGTTTTTAAACCACCTTATCTTTACACTTCAAAACTGTATCAAGTAATCCTCAAAAACTTTCATATATATATATATGAGACCCATATTGGAGTACGGGATTCAAGCCTCTTCTCCTTATCTCCTCAAAGACATACATAATCTCGAAAGATTCCAGAAGCTGGCTACCCGCATGGTTCTTGGTCTCAAGCATTTGTCTTATGAAGAAAGGCTGAAGACGCTTGACCTTTATTCTCTAGAAAAACGACGACGCCATGGTGATCTCATTCTTGCTCACAACATCATAAGCGGAAAGTGTAACCTCTCGAAAGAGCTGTTCTTCAATCCTGCTCCAGAGCGTCGGCTGCGGGGTCACTCCGAAAAGCTCTATCTGCGACGATTTCATCTCAACCGAAGGAGAGAGGCTTTCTCCGTCCGGATTGCAGATCCGTGGAATAAGCTGCCGGACGAGATAGTGAAGATGCCGACAACCGCTCGGTTCAAAGTCTCTCTTGACCAGAAATGGCCTGAACTCTTTGCATGAACACCCTCCCTGTACATAACTCCATGTCCCCCTACATGGCCTTGCTTTTTGCTTTTTAAGCCAAAAAATTAACTTAACTTATATAGTATTCAAATTAAAATTCAGAAAATGTAGATGTAGCATTAACATAATTTATTAACTGCAAAAAATCAACTTGTTCTTTTACAGCTGTTTCGATTTTACCCAAAGGATTAAATTCCAATAATTAAAACATTGGGGGTGGGGGGAATCTCGTCAGAGGAGTAGAAAAGACATACCGTTAGATTATTAGATGCTATTCTTCCAAATCATAACAAATCAATAATTCATTGGATATTATTTTTTTAATCTCTTAATGAGGCTATTTAAACCTCTATTTAAACATATATTGATGACAATTAGAAAAAGTTATATATATTGAATAGATTTATGATTTACCAATGAGGAAAAGGAATGAAATAATGTGATCATTAGAATTTATGGACATAAAAGAACATTGGTTGACCAATAGAAGAAAATAGACAGAAGGACTGCAAAGCAATATCGAATAATTTTGAGAGTAAATATAAGACGGAACAAACACATGAACTTCAAATGTTTAAGTATTACAAAAAGAGCATATACATATATCCGCATAGAACACACACACACACACACACACACACACACACACATATATATATATATATATTCAAATCGATATAGCATATATATATATATATATTACGGAGATGTACTTGCATAGCAAGTGACCTGATCTGAGATCGTTTCCTGAAACAAAAACAATTGCAGCGTGGAAGGCGTTTATAAGCCACAAGATTTCATATAAAAATTCTCACAAATCAAGGTAAAAATGTGTATATACATACATAATCATCACGCGCACACACACACACACATTATATATATATATATATATAGCCCAACAATTGCTGCCTCGGTCAGGGTTAAGATACAGGACTCTTGACATGTTCAACAAAGCGTGACGCCTAAACCAATCAGCTCAACCAACCAATCAGCTTAAGTAATTGAGTGATACTACACACTGATTGGTCAGAATACAGTTTGCAAAACCTAGCAATCTGGAGCCTACACAGCTGTATTTAAGGCACAGATTCAATCATCTCGCTACAGTCAATAATTGTGAAGCATGACTGTCACCACTACTACACGAACCTGAAGATTGCAGAATTTAATACATGAAAGTACTAGTTCAATCAGAATGAACATTTAACATTCTATTATTTTATTTTATTTTATTATATATATTATATTATATCATATCATAAGATTGTAAATAAAATGTGAAAATCAGACAAGTTGGAATTCCTTTTATATATATATATATATATATATATATATATATATATTATATATATATATACAGGGTTCGATGAGTAAACTGTCGCAATTTTATATTCATAATTTCGAGCATGCGCGTTGTTTGTTTTTGATTTTGTCGACTACACAGTATCGTAGGGTCAGTTGGGCACGGTCTTGAGAAAAACAGCATCATACTGCAGTTCAGTATTTCTCGGTCGTCGGCAGCGGTATGGAGCACGAGTGCGGCTTGTCGCATGCCACACAAGCAGAAGAATCCAGTCATGGCTGTCAGACAATTTCTGCGACCACATCACCCCTAACATCTAGCCACCTAACTCCCCAGGCTGCAACCCCTTGGTTATTGTGAGGGGGGGGGCGCAATTAAGCGAGAGATTCACAAAACTCCTTGTAACACCAAAGATGAACAGAAGGGAAGGATTATGGCAGCATTCACCAACTTAAACAAGGAGATCGTCCTGAAGAGTTGTAGGAGATTCCAAAATCATCTGGAGGTCGTGATTGAAGCCAATGGTGATTTTATTGAATAAATTTACTCTTTAGTATTTCAAGATATTTTTATATAATTTTGCTAAATACATCTGTTAAAATGAGATGTCAGGGTTATTTTCATTTTTGCATAATTTAGACAACAGTTTATTCACCGCACCCCATATATATATATATATATATATATATATATACATATATAAATTAAATTAGAGATAAAACCACTATTAGGCAAATCAAACTTAAACCAAAACATAAAAATAAACAATTAATATAATATAAAAAATTTAAATTATTAAAATTTTTTACATTAATAAATTTTTATATTTTTTTATACATTTTTCAAATCTTAAATTTATAAATTTTTTAACTTTTAATTTTTTTTTTAACTATAAAAAGTATTAAAAAGTTTAATATAAAATAATAAGTATATATACATTACATATATATATATATATATATATGCGTGTGGTGTGTGGGCGCTTCTTGAAACTAACAAACATAAAAGGGCACCTACCCTTGATGGTAAATGTAATCGGAG
Organism: Octopus sinensis; assembly: GCF_006345805.1. NCBI lineage: Eukaryota > Metazoa > Mollusca > Cephalopoda > Octopoda > Octopodidae > Octopus > Octopus sinensis. The sequence continues at coordinate 31,121 of NW_021834486.1, forward strand.
ACCTTCTAGGATTTCCTGGTGGTAGCCATGTGGCTGTCTCTTGCATGTGGCATTCCATTTCATTCCTGTATTATTCTGTTATTCTGTGCATGTTTTTTTTTTTTTTTTTTCATCAGATAGGCGAATGGATGAAGTAGACAAACGTCGTTTTTATGTTAAGCTGTCCTCCCAATGATGTCCCCTCACATCTCGAATCTGAAGCGAAAAAGAAATAAAGAAAATAAAGAAATAAAGAAAATAACAAAAGCAAAAGTATAAAGCAAGAAACAGTCATCATCATCATCGTCGTCATCGCCACCGCCGCCGCCACCACCATCATCATCATCAAGACGGTGATCTGGTAGGGTCGTTAACAAGCCGCGCAAAATACTCAGCGGTATTTCGCCCCTCAATACGCTCCAAGTTAAAATTCCGCCAAGGTCGACTTTGCCATTCATCTTATCTGGGTCGATAAATTAAGTACCAGTCAAACGTTGGGGTCGATGTAATCGACTTAACTCTTCCCCCAAAATTTCAGGCCTTGTGCCTATAGTAGGAAGGGTTACTATTATCATTGAGTGAGAGAGCAGTGCATACCTATTTCTTTATTACCCACAAGGGGCTAAATACAGAGGGGACAAACAAGGACAGACATAGGTATTAAGTCGATTACATCGACCCCTGTGCGTAACTGGTACTTAATTTATCGACCCCGAAAGGATGAAAGGCAAAGACGACCTCGGCGGAATTTGAACTCACAACGTAACGGCAGACGAAAAACCGCTAAGCATTTCGCCCGACGTGCTAACGATTGTGCCAGTTCGCCGCCCTCCCAGCAGTGCATACCATCAAAGTGACACTGGGCTAAAATATACGAAGCCCAGTATACCCATCATTACAACCCGTCTGATAAGGGTACACTAGGCACATGCATCACAACCATATTTGCATGACATGGTGATCTCATATCAAAATTAACAGTGCATGGACTTGCAGGTGGGCCCAGTTAAAATTTTCTTCTGGTTGAGTAACCCATCCTGCTCAAATGGTCCCTGAATAAGGGTGATTTAAGGATGTTGAACGAAACACCCATGCTTCCAAAGGTGAATTATTCAAACCCCAAAGAATCTCTATGATGCTCCCCTACTACTTCTGCTCGTGATCAGAGATGCACCTATCATCAGCCACTAACGGACATGCTCAACTGGTTAAGGTCAAACAACTGACAAGTAAATCTGTGGTATTGAGCAGAATATTTGCTGTAGCCCATCCTTTTATGCAAAGACAAAACAATGTACATGATAACACTTCCAATCAGTTAAGATCAGAAGCCATGAGAGCCACTGCCTGGTACTGCATCAGGGCATTAGCAAATCTGTGGTATTGAGCAGAATATTTGCTGTAGCCCATCCTTTTATGCAAAGACAAAACAATGTACATGATAACACTTCCAATCAGTTAAGATCAGAAGCCATGAGAGCCACTGCCTGGTACTGCATCAGGGCATTAGCAAATCTGTGGTATTGAGCAGAATATTTGCTGAAGACCTCTTTTACACCAAGACAAAACAATGTACATGATAACACCTCCAATCAGTTAAGATCAGAAGCCATGAGAGCCACTGCCTGGTACTGCATCAGGGCATTAGCAAATCTGTGGTATTGAGTAGAATATTTGCTGAAGACCATCTTTTACACCAAGACAAAACAATGTACATGATAACACCTCCAATCAGTTAAGATCAGAAGCCATGAGAGCCACTGCCTGGTACTGCATCAGGGCATTAGCAAATCTGTGGTATTGAGCAGAATATTTGCTGTAGCCCATCCTTTTATGCAAAGACAAAACAATGTACATGATAACACTTCCAATCAGTTAAGATCAGAAGCCATGAGAGCCACTGCCTGGTACTGCATCAGGGCATTAGCAAATCTGTGGTATTGAGCAGAATATTTGCTGAAGACCATCTTTTACACCAAGACAAAACAATGTACATGATAACACCTCCAATTAGTTAAGATCAGAAGCCATGAGAGCCACTGCCTGGTACTGCATCAGGGCATTAGCAAATCTGTGGTATTGAGTAGAATATTTGCTGAAGACCATCTTTTACACCAAGACAAAACAATGTACATGATAACACCTCCAATCAGTTAAGATCAGAAGCCATGAGAGCCACTGCCTGGTACTGCATCAGGGCATTAGCAAATCTGTGGTATTGAGCAGAATATTTGCTGTAGCCCATCCTTTTATGCAAAGACAAAACAATGTACATGATAACACTTCCAATCAGTTAAGATCAGAAGCCATGAGAGCCACTGCCTGGTACTGCATCAGGGCATTAGCAAATCTGTGGTATTGAGCAGAATATTTGCTGAAGACCATCTTTTACACCAAGACAAAACAATGTAATGATAACACTTCCAATCAGTTAAGATCAGAAGCCATGAGAGCCACTGCCGGTACTGCATCAGGGCATTAGCAAATCTGTGGTATTGAGCAGAATATTTGCTGAAGACCATCTTTTACACAAGACAAAACAATGTACATGATAACACCTCCAATCAGTTAAGATCAGAAGCCATGAGAGCCACTGCCTGGTACTGCATCAGGGCATTAGCAAATCTGTGGTATTGAGTAGAATATTTGCTGAAGACCATCTTTTACACCAAGACAAAACAATGTACATGATAACACCTCCAATCAGTTAGATCAGAAGCCATGAGAGCCACTGCCTGGTACTGCATCAGGGCATTAGCAATCTGTGGTATTGAGCAGAATATTTGCTGTAGCCCATCCTTTTATGCAAAGACAAAACAATGTACATGATAACACTTCCAATCAGTTAAGATCAGAAGCCATGAGAGCCACTGCCTGGTACTGCATCAGGGCATTAGCAAATCTGTGGTATGAGCAGAATATTTCTGAAGACATCTTTTACACCAAGACAAAACAATGTACATGATAACACTTCCAATCAGTTAAGATCAGAAGCCATGAGAGCCACTGCCTGGTACTGCATCAGGGCATTAGCAAATCTGTGGTATTGAGTAGAATATTTGCTGAAGACATCTTTTACACCAAGACAAAACAATGTACATGATAACACCTCAATCAGTTAAGATCAGAAGCCATGAGAGCCACTGCCTGGTACTGCATCAGGGCATTAGCAAATCTGTGGTATTGAGCAGAATATTTGCTGTAGCCCATCCTTTTATGCAAAGACAAAACAATGTACATGATAACACTTCAATCAGTTAAGATCAGAAGCCATGAGAGCCACTGCCGGTACTGCATCAGGGCATTAGCAAATCTGTGGTATTGAGCAGAATATTTGCTGAAGACCATCTTTTACACCAAGACAAAACAATGTACATGATACACTCCAATCAGTTAAGATCAGAAGCCATGAGAGCCACTGCCTGGTACTGCATCAGGGCATTAGCAAATCTGTGGTATTGAGCAGAATATTTGCTGTAGCCCATCCTTTTATGCAAAGACAAAACAATGTACATGATAACACCTCCAATCAGTTAGATCAGAAGCCATGAGAGCCACTGCCTGGTACTGCATCAGGGCATTAGCAAATCTGTGGTATGAGCAGAATATTTGCTGAAGACCATCTTTTACACCAAGACAAAACAATGTACATGATAACACCTCAATCAGTTAAGATCAGAAGCCACGAGAGCCACTGCCTGGTACTGCATCAGGGCATTCATTATTATTATTATTATTATTGTTGTTGCTATTAAGACGGTGAGCTGGTAACACGCCGGGCAAAATGCTTAGCGGTATTCCGCCCGTCGATACATTCCAAATTCAAATTCCGCCAAGGTCGATTTTGCCTTTCATCTTCTAGGGGTCGATAAATTAAGTACCACTGAAACATTGGGGTCGATGTAATCGACATTTCCCCTCCTCCCAAATGGCTATCTCCTGGCAAAATTTGAAACCATTATTATTATTATTAATTATTATTATATTAAGATGGCGAGCTTGCAGAATTGGAATGATGCTTAGCGGCATTTCTTCAGTTTGTACTTTCTGAGTTCAAATTCCACCGAGGTCGATTTTGCCTTTCATCCTTTCGCGGTCGATAAATTAAGTACCAGTTACACACTGGGGTCGATGTAATCGACTTAATCCGTTTGCCTGTCCTTGTTTGTCCCTCTTGTGTTTAGCCCCTTGTGGGTAGTAAAGAAATAGGTATTTCGTCAGTCTTTACGTTCTGAGTTCAAATTCCGCCGAGGTCGACTTTGCCTTTCATCCTTCCGCGGGGTCGATAAATCAGCTACGAGTGAAATACTGGGGTCGATATAATCGAGTTAATCTCCTCCCCCAAAATTTCAGCCCTTGTGCCTTATCGTAGAAAGAGTTAATAAGACGACGGACTGGAAGAGTTACAACATCAAGAAAAAGCTCAGCGGCGTTTCTTAAGGTATTGTGTTGTGAGTTCAAATTCCGCCTAAGTCGATTTGCCTCTTATCCTTTCGGGGGTCGATGAAATAAGTACCAGACACTACTGAGAAAAGCTCCTTAGTGTTAATGTAAAGCTGTTCTCAGAAATAGGCAAGGGAGAGAACTCGCGTAATTTTAGTAAAAAAAAAACAAAAAAAAATAAAAAGCAATTAGCGATATGCAATGGAGTGAGAGGCACAGTGACATTTTGATCTCTGGTAGCCATGGTGGTCAGCTCGGACATGTTTCATTCCTTTTTGAGGTCTCTTTAGTGAAATACAACTTCAAAGACTTTGCCTTTTATCATTTCGGGGTCGATAAAATAAGTACAAACATTGGGATCGATATAATCAACTAGCATCCGCTTTGTGTTTGGAGCAGAAAGAATTAATGTTATGCAGCTGTCGCAGCAACAGCAACAGCAGCAACAGTGGGGACGCAATGACCCAGTGGTTAGGGCGGCGGACTCGCGGTCGGAGGATCGCGGTTTCGATTCCCAGACCGGGCGTTGTGGGGAATTACAACCGTGTTTCGTAGTCTGCTACCACAACAGCTCCTTTATAGGATCCAGTTAGCTCAAGACATCATCAGGAGGAACCACGTCCGGTTTCGGCCCCTACTCCTCTGCCGTTTTGACGTGGCGGCCCCCATCCTTTCGGAGGTGTCTTCAGCTCTGGTGTTGGGTGCATGTCTTCGTTCTTCTTTCTTCTGTTCCTTGGCCTCTTCGATGTATCGTCAGCGAGTGTCAGCCGGTGACTGACTGTCTTGTCAAATTTCTCCCTTTAAATACCTGCCGCATAGGCTCCAGCAGGCAGCCCCAGCAAGTTGTTATTGAGCGAGAACACCTAAAAGCTCCACGAGGCTCCGGCAGGGGGTGGGGGCGACCCCTGTTGTTGTCTTTTGCTCCAACTTTCTCTCACTCTTTCTTCCTGTTTCTTGACCCCAACTTCCTACGCAACCGCTGAGCCTGGATGCGCATCCATCCATCCGTCGAAGCTCTCGGTGTCGGGGGCTGACCTGCTTTCTCTTCTGCGGGTCTTATGGATAGCAAAGGACCACGTTTCGGACTTCTCCCACTACTTGCAAGCTCTGGGACGAAGACAGCTTCGCTCAACAAACGCAACCGCTGAGCCTGGATGCGCATCCAATCATCCGTCGATGCTCTCGGTGTCGGGGGCTGACCTGCTTTCTCTTCTGCGGGTCTTATGAATAGCAGAGGACCACGTTTCGGACTTCTCCCAAGACGAAGACCACTTCGCTCAACAAACAAACAGCAGCAGCAGTTGTAGTGCTTGTAGCTTTATTTCACTGAAGAGACCTCAAAAAGGTCGAAACATGTCCGAGCTGGTCAGCATAGCTAACAGAGATCAAGACATCACTGTACCTCTCACTCCCTTATATAGGGCTAGATTTTGTTTTTTCTTCCTTTTTTACGAAAATTACGCGAATTCTCTTCTTGCTTCTTTTTATTTTTAGAACAGCTTTTCATTAAGCCTAATGCGTTTTTCTCATTAGTGTTGTAACGTCTATTAATTTAAAATTTATTTTCGGCTCATAACCTCAAATATGGTTGCCTACACGAGTGTGTGCATGTGTGTGTGTGTGTAAGAAATGCCTGTAAACAGTTATATTGACACCGATAGTTCACGGTGAGTATCGGGTTAATGTGTATTTAGTATTTCAAAGTCTTCTTCTTGAAACTATAGAATAATATCACACAACCCACATTTCTCTCTGTCCATCTCTCTGGCAGTTTCTCTCTATCTATATATAAACATATATATATACACATATATATACACATATATATACACACAAATATATATATGTACATATAAATACACACAAATATATATATGTACATATAAATACACACAAATATATATATATATATACACACAAATATATACATATATATACACACAAATATATATATATATACACACAAATATATATATATACACACAAATATATATATATACACACAAATATATACATATATATACACACAAAATATATACATATATATACACACAAATACATGTATACATATATATACACACAAATATATATACATATATATATACATATACATACACATATACATACATATATATATACATATACATACATATATATATACATATATACATACATATACATATATACATACATATACATATATACATATATACATACATATATTTATAATACCCTTGTGTATACAGTGTGCGCTTATATAGTTTCACAACCATATACATACCAACAAATACAAAAATATATAAAGATGTGCGTGTAGTATATATATACATGCGTGTCCGTGTGTGTGTTTGTGTGTGTTAAATCAGCTACAAAACCAGGAATGTTGTCGTGGAAGCTAAAGAAACAGCAAATCTATTACAAATCAAAATACAGCAGTTAGGTATGGAGGGTGGGGACTGATTCCTCACGTGACTTATGCGCAGGAGGGAGCGCACGCGTAGAGGACCAAGCTTCGTATCGACCGTGACTGCTTGGTACAATGTCAAGCGTACCTGCCTTTCGTTATTCATGGGCAAACACGTACTATATTGGCGCAGGAGTTGCCGTGTGGTAAGTAGCTTGTTTACAAACCACATGGTTCCGGGCTCAGTCCCACTGCGTGGCACCTTGGGCAAGTGTCTTCTACTTGTGAGTGGATTGGATAGAAGGAAACTGAAAGAAGCCCGTCGTATATATATGTATATATATATATATATATATATATATATATATATATATATATATATATATGCGTGTGTGTGATTGTGTGTCTGCTTTGCTTGACAACCAATGCTGGTGTGTTTATGTCCCCGTTACTTAGAGGTTCGGCAAAAAGGGAACGATAGAATAAGTACTGGGCTTGCAAAAGAATAAGTCCTGGGGTCGAGTTGCTCGATTAAAGGCGGTGCTCCAGCATGGCCGCAGTCAAATGACTGAAACAAGTAAAAGAGCAAACACGCATGCGCAACAAGAATCTGGTGCAATAACGTTATTACATTTGACATGACAATGATTTCGTAGATAATTAATGGGTTGGATGAGTAGCAAAGGAGTACCAACTCCTGGATGATACAATTACGTGTATGTATGACTGGGAACTACATTTTGACTTCGTTCTGGGCTCGTCAGTATAACATAACTTTGGAACTTGAACTTAGTCTACACTCATTTAAATGATTTAAGAATTAAATACCACACACATACACACACACAATTATATATTTAAAATATGGTGGTGCCCCAGCATGGCCACAGCCTAATTACTGAGACAAGTAAAATGTAAAACGTATACACACGACAGGCTTCTTCCAGTTCCCGTCGACCAAATCCATTCGTAAGGTTTTGGTCGGCGCAAGGTTATAGTAGAAGACACTCGGATGCATGATGTTGAGAAGCAAGCTTTTTACCACAGAGCCACCCTAGTGTCTACACACACACACACACACGCCTGTGTGTGTGTGTGTGTGTGTGCGTATAGTTAGGAACAATAGTGTTTGTAAATCCATTCGCATTTAAAAATCTTCCCAGTCTCGTCATCAGAGAGAAATAAAGGTAAAAATGACATGCTTTACACTTGTTTCGCACAATACCCTGGGAATACTGTTACAACCGACAGAATCTTCAACGACGAGCATAGAAAACCGAAAGACGGTTAAGACTTGGTACAATTCATGTTTTTTTGTGTGTTTTGTTTTTAATATGTGTGAAGAAATCCTGGAAGACTTAATCGTTGTAACGTGGTCTCGCTCGTCGCTCCGACGAATGAGATTTAAGCAAGGCACAGTCTGAGGAAAACTACCATAAGTCTATAGCCACGCACGCAGACGATTTTTAGCATCATCCTCTATTTGTGTACATGGCCCCTTTTCCTGTCACCCCTGGATTTTTGAAGAGAGTGTAGTGTTGGTGTCTTTCTTTGCCAAATAACTTGGCTATGGTCACTCCATATTACTCCGGAGCTTAGGGGCGGTTTCCCGGTTTCGTAGGAGTGTATCAGTCCCTCACTCAACGGGACGCCGGTCCGTCGCGGGATTACTCAGTTTTGCCAGTTGAATGGACTGAAGTAACGTGACTTGCGTGCAGGAGGGAGGGAGCGCATGCGCAGAGGACCAAGCTTCGTATCGACCGTGACTGCTTGGAACAATGTCAAGCGTACCTTCCTTTCGTTATTCATGGGCAAACACGCATGCGCAACCAGAATCTGGTGCAATAACGTTACTAAATTTGACATGACAATGTGTTCGTAGATGGTTAATGGGTTGGGTGGGTGGTAATGAAGGAGCAGAAACGTTAGCTGGCAGAGACGTTAGCACGTCGGGCGAAATGCTTAGCGGTATTTCGTCTGCGTTACGTTGTGAGTTCAAATTCCGCCGAGGTCGACTTTGCCTTTCATCCTTTCGGGGTCGATAAATTAAGTACCAGTTACGCACTGGGGTCGATGTAATCGACTTAATATCTATGTCTGTCCTTGTTTGTCCCCTCTATGTTTAGCCCCTTGTGGGTAATAAAGAAATAGGTAATGAAGGAGCAACAACTCTTGGAGTATGGCATATACGACCATTAACCATCTTTTAAACTTCTTTTAAATCTCATTGTGTGTTGACATCTGGCTATAATTTCTATAGAGAATCTGTAGAGATAACCTTAGCAAGTGATGTAGTAACACTGCTAACACAGTAGAACACAGTATTCTTTTTTGTTTTGCTTAAGAATACAACGTGCTGGTCGGTCCAGGAATCGAAACCACAATCTTACGACAATGAGTCTAACCACTATCATGTACATTGTTTTGTCTTGGTATAAAAGATGGGCTACAGCAAATATTCTGCTCAATACCACAGATTTGCTAATACCCTGATGCAGTACCAGGCAGTGGCTCTCATGGCTTCTGATCTTAACTGATTGGAAGTGTTATCATGTACATTGTTTTGTCTTGGTATAAAAGATGGGCTACAGCAAATATTCTGCTCAATACCACAGATTTGCTAATGCCCTGATGCAGTACCAGGCAGTGGCTCTCATGGCTTCTGATCTTAACTGATTGGAAGTGTTATCATGTACATTGTTTTGTCTTGGTATAAAAGATGGCCTACAGCAAATATTCTGCTCAATACCACAGATTTGCTAATGCCCTGATGCAGTACCAGGCAGTGGCTCTCATGGCTTCTGATCTTAACTGACTGGAAGTGTATCATGTACATTGTTTTGTCTTGTATAAAAGATGGGCTACAGCAAATATTCTGCTCAATACCACAGATTTGCTAATGCCCTGATGCAGTACCAGGCAGTGGCTCTCATGGCTTCTGATCTTAACTGATTGGAAGTGTTATCATGTACATTGTTTTGTCTTGGTATAAAAGATGGGCTACAGCAAATATTCTGCTCAATACCACAGATTTGCTAATGCCCTGATGCAGTACCAGGCAGTGGCTCTCATGGCTTCTGATCTTAACTGACTGGAAGTGTTATCATGTACATTGTTTTGTCTTGGTATAAAAGATGGGCTACAGCAAATATTCTGCTCAATACCACAGATTTGCTAATGCCCTGATGCAGTACCAGGCAGTGGCTCTCATGGCTTCTGATCTTAACTGATTGGAAGTGTTATCATGTACATTGTTTTGTCTTGGTATAAAAGATGGCCTACAGCAAATATTCTGCTCAATACCACAGATTTGCTAATGCCCTGATGCAGTACCAGGCAGTGGCTCTCATGGCTTCTGATCTTAACTGATTGGAAGTGTTATCATGTACATTGTTTTGTCTTGGTATAAAAGATGGGCTACAGCAAATATTCTGCTCAATACCACAGATTTGCTTGTCAGTTGTTTGACCGTAACCAGTTGAGCATGTCCCTTAGTGGCTGATGATATGCGCATCTCTGATCACGAGCAGAAGTAGTGGGGGAGCATCATAGCCATGTGTTGAGAGGGATTCTTTAGGGTTTGAATAATTCACCTCTGGAAACATGGGTGTTTCGTTCAACATCCTTCACAACATTCATTGAGCAGATTATTGAATATCATTGGCGTGTATCAAACTTGTACCGATGTCACAAGTGCCATGAGCACAGACGTTAACAGGATGCATAATTTATATGGAGTTACCTTCTTTAAGAGCAGCTGAAAAGCTGATGGATATCATCTGTCATGAGTCCGTTGATGTGTCCGTGAGTGACCTTCTTGTGACAATTCTCTGACATGCTGCTTAAGCCATAGCGGGCTCCTCCGAATTAAAGCAGGTCTGGGAACAATAGTGGTGTTGAAAGGAGGCTTCACACTCCTTAAAATCCTCGAATTCCCGAACCAGGGCCCACAGGTGGACGCTGTTTCTAGTCATAACCATGACATAACCGTTGTATATTAGATGGGGATAGAAGACAAACAATATCACTGTTACTATTCTTTCATTCTGATGATAAGACCATGAAGTTCTATTCAAATTTTAAGAACTTCATGGCCTTATCATCAGAATGAAAGAATAGTAACAGTGTCGTTGTTTGTCTTCTTTGAATAGAACATGGATTTAGAAACGCTCCCCTTCGAAGCTGTGCACAAAGGCCTGAATAGGAAATAGTCATTATTCACTTCTGGAATTTCCTAACTAGTACCCACGAGTGGATGCTGTTTCAGGTTATAGCCAAGATATTACTGTTGGATACTAGATAGGAAGCAGACTAACAGTAAGTACTAAGCTTGCAAAGAACAAGTTCTGGGATTGAATTCGCCATCTAAAACCCCTTAAGGCAGTGCTCCAGCATGGCTGCAGTTAAACGACTGAAACAGGTAAATGGATAAAAGAAAAACAATATACGACGAGATTCTTTCAGTTTCCGTCAACCAGATCGACTCACAATGTTTTGGTCGGTCATGGGCTATAATAGAAGACGCTTGGCCAATATGCCATGCAGTGGGACTGA
>NW_021834486.1:47500-52500 GCF_006345805.1 Octopus sinensis
CTTCACTAAATATATATATAGGCGCAGGAGTGGCTGTGTGGTAAGTAGCTTGCTAACCAACCACATGGTTCCGGGTTCAGTCCCACTGCGTGGCACCTTGGGCAAGTGTCTTCTGCTATAGCCCCGGGCCGACCAATACCTTGTGAGTGGATTTGGTAGACGGAAACTGAAAGAAGCCTGTCGTATATATGTATATATATATATATGTGTGTGTGTTTGTGTGTCTGTGTTTGTCCCCCTAGCATCGCTTGACAACCGATGCTGGTGTGTTTAGGTCCCCGTCACTTAGCGGTTCGGCAAAAAGAGACCGATAGAATAAGTACTAAAAGGTGGTGCTCCAGCATGGCCGCAGTCAAAATGACTGAAACAAGTAAAAGAGTAAGAGTATATATATTTATATACATACATACATATACACACCCAATATATATATATATATATATATATATATATAATATATATATACACACACAACACACACATACCACATAGAATGAACACACCCATAAATGCAAATAAACATGCTTACGTACAAACATACACGGATTCATGTACATATATATTTATAATCTAGATAAAATAAATCATTCAGTTTCTTGCTGATAACGTTTCTATAAAAGCAGTCCGTTGGCTGAAATATAGTTCTGTCCTGGTATTAGAAAATCACTATTTTTAAATCTCACAACGTGAGATATTCAGCAACAGAACTTTCTAGTAAGGATTGTCTGCCAACATAAATTGGCACTCCTGGGTTAGGAATAATGTTGCTGTAATTTAGCTCCAGGAGCTTGTTCGAAAATATAAGGACACAGATCGTGTTGTATAGCCAGCTGGAGACAGTGTCTCCTGGGGCTAAACTACAGCAACATTCGTCCTAAACCAGGACTACCATGTTATGTTAGCAAACAATCTTTACTGTCCTGGTATGATACATTTAGATTCAAGATATAAACGCCTCAAATTTTGTTGTTGCTTTCTATATTAAGGCGGCGAGTTGGCAGAAACGTTAGCACGCCGGGCGAAATGCTTTGCGGTATTTCGTCTGCCGCTACGTTCTGGGTTCAAATTCCGCCGAGGTCGACTAAATAAGTACCAGTTACGCACTGGGGGCGATGTAATCGACTTAATACCTATGTCTGTCCTTGTTTGTCCCCTCTGTGTTTAGCACTTTGTGGGTAGTAAAGAAATAGGTATTTCGTCTGTCTTTACGTTCTGAGTTCAAATTCCGCCGAGGTCGACTAAATAAGTACCAGTTACGCACTGGTGTCGGTATAATCGACTTAATCGCTTTGTCTGTCCTTGTTTGTCCCCTCTGTGTTTAGCCCCTTGTGGGTAGTAAAGAAATAGGTATTTCGTCTGTCTTTACGTTCTGAGTTCAAATTCCGCCGAGGTCGACTAAATAAGTACCAGTTACGCACTGGGGTCGGTATAATCGACTTAATCGCTTTGTCTGTCCTTGTTTGTCTCCTCTGTGTTTAGCCCCTTGTGGGTAGTAAAGAAATATATAGCTGTCTACCCAAATTTATATACACTCACTTTTACTCCCCTCCCGGATGTATTTTTAGAAATGTTTATATTAATTGCTTTAAATATAGTTAAACGTACATTTATTGATATATTAAACAGTAATAAATCTTCAAGAAATTCAGGAAATTAGAATATGAAGAAGTCTCACCGATTTTTTTTTACCACAACGCGATTCCAATGCCGTGCATGCTTTTATAAGGTGAAGAAATACAAACATCATTTAATTTTCCAAAATGACGATACTTCCGGTTTCAATTCTGCGAAAGCAGGACGTTAGCTGCAACGCAATTGCTGACCGAGTACCATATATTGTATCTATAGGGTGTCAACAAAATTTAATGAGTTATCAACTTCTAGTCTTTTTTTTAATTCTAACTTACTAACTAGGCGCAGGAGTGGCTGTGTGGTAAGTGGCTTGCTAACCAACCATATTGTTCCGGGTTCAGTCCCAGTGTCTTCTTGGGCAAGTGTCTTCTGTTACAGCCCCGGGCCGACCAATGCCTTGTGAGTGGATTTGGTAGACGGAAACTGTAAGAAGCCCGTCGTATATATGTATATATATATATATATATATATATATATAGGCGCAGGAGTGGCTGTGTGGTAAGTAGCTTGCTTACCAACCATATTGTTCCGGGTTCAGTCCCACTGCGTGGCACCTTGGGCAAGTGTCTTCTGCTATAGGCCCGGGCCGACCAATGGCTTGTGAGTGGATTTGGTAGACGGAAACTGAAAGAAGCCTGTCGTATATATATATATATATATATGTATGTGTGTGTGTGTGTGTGTGTGTGTTTTTGTGTGTCTGTGTTTGTCTCCCTAGCATTGCTTGACAACCGATGCTGGTGTGTTTACGTCCCCGTCACTTAGCGGTTCGGCAAAAGAGACCGATAGAATAAGTACTGGGCTTACAAAGAATAGGTCCCGGGGTCGATTTGCTCGACTAAAAAGGCGGTGCTCCAGCCTGGCCGCAATCAAATGACTGAAACAGTTAAAAGTTGCCCCGCGTCTGAATCGGCCATATTACGGATGGGAGACTGAATGTCGCAGGATAGGGAGCTGTATGGGTATAAGACTATTAGGCATAATGAATGTGATGAGGAATAACACATGGGTTTCAATTTTTGGCACAAGGCCAGCAATTTCGAGGGAAGCGGGTAAGTGGATTGCATCAATTTCAGTGTTCAACTGGTACTGCTTTTATCGACCCCGAAAGGATGACCTCGAATAATAATAATAATAATAATAATAGTGGTTTCATATTTTGCCACGAGGGAAGCCACTTTGGGGGGAGCGGACAAGTCGATTGCATCGACACCAGTGTTTTACTGGTACTTAATTTATCGACCCCGAAAGGATAGAAGGCAATGTCGACCTCAGCGGAATTTGAACTCAGAACGTAGCGACGGGCAAAATGCCGCTAAGCATTTCGCCTGGCGTGCTAACAATTCTGCCAGCTCACCACCTTAATAATAATAATAGGTGGGAACACAAATCACCTCCAGTGCTTGAAAATGACCACATCTCACTCCTCTGGAACTTCCCCATTCAAACTGACAGAAAGATAGATGCAAATAGGCCAGACATTATATTGAAAGACTTCAGACAAGAACATGCCTCCTCATTGATATGACTGTCCCAATCGATATAAACGTATCTGTCAAGACCTACCAAAAACACAAATGAGCAAATATAGATCTTGAAATAGAAATCAGCAAAATGTGGAAGCTGAAAACTAAAACATACTCGTTGTCATAGGTGCCCTGGGAATGATAGCAAAAGGGGCTGATTGCTACCTAGCTCAGATTCCAGGAAACTCCAAAATGGCAGAAATTCAAAAGATAGTGCTCATGGGAACTGTTCATATCCTACGCAAAATACTTTCTATGTAATCTCAAGTTTTAAAACAAACAATGTTCGTATGTTTTTTTTTAGACATTCACTAGTACAACACCAAAAAAAAACCCAAGTATATGGCACTCTAGGCATAGCAACATCACGAACTTCCAGCCTGTTGTCTCTTGAGGTCTCTGGGTGAGACTTGGAGCCAACTTGTACAGATATAAAGCAAAAGTCAAACATAGAATAATAATAATAATAATAATAATAATAATAATGATAATAATAATAATGATAATAATAATAATAATAATAATAATATTCGTTTCAAATTTTGGCACAGGGCCAGCAATTGTGGAGGAAGAGGAAAGTCGATTACATCTATCCCGAGAGAACGAAAAGCAAAGTCGACCCTCGACTAATAATAATGATGGTTTTCAAATTTTGGCACGAGGCCAGGAACTTTGGGTGGGGATGGGGGGTAAGTCAATTACATCGACTCCAGTGCTCAATCGGTTCTTATTTTATCGACTCCGAAAAGAAAGCAAGGTCGACCTCAGCTAATAGCAAAATACTGGTAAGAAGCCGATATGTCTGTCTGTTAGAATAAACTTACAAAGAATTGCTTACGGCGAGTCGGCAGTTATGTTAATTCATATTGTCTCAATATTATCTACTTTCCCAGTATACTTAATCCACATCCGATATGTGTCTTACATTATTTCATGAATGTTTTACCTTTAAGAAACGATTTGAAAATTGTTTCAATGAAATTTTTTTAAAAAAGATGAAAGGAATATTAAACCTTCATCTATCGGCTATCTGTAATGAGTGGATGACGACAAAAACATAGCGACGGCGCACCGATCGTGATTACACAAAACATTATAGCCCTGTGTGTGTGTGTGTCCTCCACTACCGGTGTTGGTTTGATTACGTTCCCATAACCTAGAGTTTCAGCAAAAAGAGACTGATAGGCTAAATAGCGGGCTTACAAATAAGTACTAGGATCGATTTATTCTACGAAACCCTTCAATGTGGTGCCCCGGCATGGCCGCATTCCAATGACTAAACAAGAAAAAAAATCAACGGAAAACACCGTTCTCGAAGATTACCAACATCCACGAGACAACGAGAGAAGAGAGGCTGATGGAAACTTAACACTTTTCTCTGAGAAAATCTCTTTCTGCGAAAAGCTGGTAAGACAGGCATTTCAAAATCAAGCTTCTGTCGCTATTACAACACTTTGCAATAAGATCGATGTTATTGTCCGATTTGGATGTTGACTCTGACGAGCGATGTCTGGCCAAGTGTGCAGAAGACACGTCTTGGTTTCAGTCAAGTAAATTGTTTGGAGTTATGAGACTAGATTTACGCTAAAACAGCACAGTGAACAGCTACAGCTTATAGTTACTAAGTAACTGGTGGTTTGTGTCTTACGGAGAAATACCATGTGAAGATACCAGGTGTTGCAGTGTCGGAATAAGACAATCGGACCCAGCTGTTTCGATGCTAATGATTTGGCATTGCTGACTGGATATTCAGCCTGCTGAAGACAAACATGCACGCACGGACACGTGCAGAACAAATAAATTTATATTAGCGTTGATTTGTGGATTCGAGTCTGGCAGGGG
>NW_021834486.1:57500-61647 GCF_006345805.1 Octopus sinensis
AAGGACAGACAAACGGATTAAGTCGATTACATCGACCCCAGTGCGTAACTGGTATTTAATTTATCGAGCCCCGAAAGGATGAAAGGCTAAGTCGACCTCGGCGGAATTTGAACTCAGAACGTAACGGCAGACGAAATACGGCTACGCATTTCGCCCGGCGTGCTAACATTTCTGCCAGCTCACCGCCTTCAAAAATTTAGATCATTCTTCTTTCTTATCCTTTTTACGCATTAATTCTGGCACGTATAGTTACGAAGATAAAAGAATTTTAAAACTGAACCATGAATTTATGGACACCCCGTGTATAAGACAAAAATAATGGGTTATATACATTTATTCGTCTACTAGCTTAAAAGACTTTCAAGCCAGCTCCTGCGGAGAGGTAATTCGGTCGAAGCCGAAAACTAAAGAGAGCTAAATAGCAGGACTATATAATATAGCCGTGCTGTTTATAATGACTAAATGCCCCGGTGGTGTTTGATCAGACGTTAATGACGAACGAGAACGAAATATGTAATGCAATCGTTCTATTCTTCCACTCCCAAACTGAATTCCAACTGTTGGCCACTGTGTTCCCAAAGTTCTTATCTTGACGTAGAAGTAACGAAACGGATGTCATTTACGTCGCTCTTGATATCTGACGTCATCTGACAAACGCCGACCAAGATGGCGTGGATCATCCAAGCTTTACCCGCGAGAAACAGCAATTCGAATACTTTTAAATCAGAAGCGCTTCAAGGACAGTCTCAAAGTCTCTCTCAAGGACTTCCCCATCGGCACAGAGACTTGGGAGACACTTGCTGCCGACCGCTCATCCTGGCGCAGCGCAATCACCACAGGAGCAAAGACAGCCGAGGAGAGACGGATTCAGTCAGCAGAACAGAAACGCCAGATGCGGAAAGCCAGAGCCACCTGCACCAATAGCACAGCCCCTACCCACTTCTGCCCCACTTGTGGGAGGGGCTTTCTTGCCCGGATTGGCTTCACCAGCCACCTCCGGTCTCATAGCAGCAATTCCACCAAATGATGTCAATGGTCATCTTCGAACCGAAGGACGAACATTATCATTATTATATTATAAATCAGATCCCAATGCTGGGTGTTCAACAACCAAATGAAGGTTAGATTTTCAATCCCGGGATCATCCTGATTCTATTGGGGTGTCCGGAAAGTTCATGCCGATTTTTAAAGGAAAGAAAAAAGGTCAATAAATACTTGTCATTACATTTTTAATCAACCAAATCTGAACCATTTTGTTGCACAATGCGTCTCCATCTTTCCTTTAACTTGAAAATACCCTCTTCTCCACAATTGCTCAAAAACCACTTTTGGTTGTTTATGTCACCATAACTGGGCAGTTTGGCAATAAACAGATGAATAAAATAGGGGCCAGATTTGAGAAAAAGAGTAAAGTACTGGTGATGATTTGTTGAATTAAAAGAACACTCCAGCATGGCCATTGTTTAATAACTGAAACAAGTAAAATATTGGGGTGTCCGGAAAGTTCGTGCTGATTTTTAAAGAAAAGAAAAAGGTCAATAAATACTTGACATTACATTTTTAATCAACCAAATATGAACCATCGCTACAAGCAATACCATCAGCACTACCACCACCACAACAATAGTCGTAACTGTCATGAAAATCGCAAGGATCACAATCTTAATCTTTCCTTTAACTTGAAAATACCCTCTTCCCAGAACTGAGGTGATTTCATGGCAAAGAATTCATCAAGGTATCTTTTAACGTCATCCAAGGAATAGAAATTTTCACCATTAAGACTATTCTGCAGAGACCTGAATAAGTGGAAATCCGAACGAGCTATATCTGGTGAATATGGAGGGTGGGGTAACACATCCCAGCCGAGCTGCAGCAATTTTTATCTGGTTCCCGAAGCATCAAGTGCCGAAAATGAACTTTTTTATCTTCCATTTTAAAGGGTTACAGAATTAACACAGGTTATAGGAACAGAAACCTTCTTCCACGAAAAGATAGCTTAAACTGTGCTCTAAATGGAGGTGTAGTCAAATCCTATTTTATGGACTCAACTTTGTTCTAAAATAAGTCGAAAGGTAAGCTACTATAAATCGGCACGAACTTTCCGGACATCCCAGCCGAGCTGCAGCAATTTTTATCTGGTTCCCAAAGCATCAAGTGCCGAAAATGAACTTATCTTCCATTTTAAAGGGTTACAGAATTAACACAGGTTATAGCAACATAAACCTTCTTCCACGAAAAGATAGCTTAAACTGTGCTCTAAATGGAGGTGTAGCCAAATCCAATTTTATGGACTCAACCATGTTCTAAAATAAGTTGAAAGGCGCAGGAGTGGCTGTGTGGTAAGCAGCTTGTTTACCAACCACATGGTTCCGGGTTCAGTCCCACTGCGTGGCACCTTGGGCAAGTGTCTTCTACTATAGCCTCGGGCCGACCAAAGCCTTGTGAGTGGATTTGGTAGACGGAAACTGAAAGAAGCCCGTCGTATATATGTACATATATATATATGCGTGTGTGTATGTTTGTGTGTCTGTGTTTGTCCCCCTAGCATTGCTTGACAACCGATGCTGGTGTGTTTATGTCCCCTTTACTTTGCGGTTCGGCAAAAGGAGACCGATAGAATAAGTACTGGGCTTACAAAAGAATAAGTCCCGGGGTCGAGTTGCTCGATTAAAGGCGGTGCTCCAGCATAGCCGCAGTCAAATGACTGAAACAAGTAAACGAGTAAAGAGTATATAGATAGATAGATAGATAGATAGATAGATAGATAGATAGATAGATAGATAGATAGATATAGCGTTTCTGCTGGTTCGTTATGTTCTCAGTTCAAATTTTGTTGACGTTCACTTGCTTTTCATCGTTTCGGGTTCGATAAAATTAGCAGCAGTCGAGTACGGGGCGGGGGTCGATGTAATCGCCTTACCCCCTCCCCCGAAACTATTGGAGGAGTGGCTATATTTAAATTGAATTGATTTTACTGTTTATCACTTCTTAAATATAGCCACGAAACACGTGTAGTCATTTTACCAATTATATACATTATATTTATTATTTTGTACATTACTTAATCATTGGTATATGTTTTTATCTTATATTCAATTTTTTCTTTAGGATGTAATTTTTTTCTATATAGTATAATTGAATTTTTTAATTGTTGAATTGATGAAAGTTGGTTTATTTCTAATTTATATATATATATATATATATATATATATATATATAGTGAAACATTCCTGTCACAATCTGGGACCTTGAAGACTGCTTAAATGCAAGAAAGTATACTAGTCCCTTAATATTTTATGTTCAATATTTCATCTATTCAATAAGACAATCAATACTTCATTTTATTTTACTATAAATACTATTTGTACTATATATTCTATATTCTACATTAATATTATAAAGAATATAAATAAAACATAAAAAACAGAGTTGGAATTCCTTTGAATAATATATATCCCTCTATACACAATCATACAAATCCCTTTATATATATATATATATAAAGGGAAAGTTTACGAAAATAAACAAAAGACGAAGGCAGGTGGAGTACAAACAAACAAATGTATTAGTATAACGCTCAGGAATAGAAAAAGTATTTTACGTTTCGAGCCTACGCTCTTCGACAGAAAGATACACAGAAAAAACAAGGAGAGAAACAAGGAGAGAAAAAAATGCATGTAGGAGCTAAATATATAATGCTCACACAAATTTCTCACCAAAGGTTACTATGGGCCTCGCCCGAAGACTGTAGCTGTCATTTCGTTCCTAAATTAATTAAATCACTTAATTAAATTTACTAGTTTCTTGAGTCTGCCATAAAGATCTGTCATGTTTATTCTACAACCGCAAGATGGTTTCTAAAAACGGGATCTGTATATTAATAGTGTTTCTAGTTTATTAATCTTGTTTCTAGAATAGAATACCTTATGAACGAAATCCACTGTGAAATTGCATTTGTAACTATTTTGAAACCGGCAGAATCGTTAGCAGCGTTTTGCTGGTTCGTTACGTTCTGAGTTCAAATTTGGTTGACGTTCATTTTGCTTTTCATCGTTTCGGGTTCGATAAAATTAGCAGCAGACGACTACAGGGGGTTGATGTAATCGCCTTACCCCCCTCCCCCGGAACTATTGGCCTTCTACCAAAT
>NW_021834487.1:0-37500 GCF_006345805.1 Octopus sinensis
TGGAAGAACAAAACGTATGTCTCAGTGCACCGAAATTGTTGCGAATCGTCGAGGTCCAAATACTGACAGACTCTTTGTTAGATTTATATGTTTCCTCGTGGGATATTAACCGTCAAAATTATTTTAAAACCATGATTTTCCATATATATTATACGCGCGCGCTAACACACACGCGTACACACACATACACATTATCATAAAAACGCATATACTTACACTTAAACTCGCACACACAAACACACACGCGCGTTCACCTATATGTATACATGTATACATGTAGATAGATAGATATAGATAGATAGATAGATAGATAGATAGATAGATAGATAAATAGACAGACAGACAGAACTGTCTGTGTGTGTGCCTTTGCTTGCACACGTATGTGTATATGAGTATAAGCATGCTTGTATGTATGTATGTATGTATGTATGCATGCTCGATTGTCTATATGTTTCCTTTCATCATTTTCGGTTACTTGAATTTGATCACTTTGGGGTACGGCTTTGCTGGCTACAGTCGATTATACACTTCCTCATACATAGATATACACATGCATATCAACATGCACACAGATATGTACCTCTGTGTGTGTCTGTGTTTTTTTTTTTGTTGTTTTGAGTGTGTTATAATATATATGCTAAGGCGGCTCGCTGGCAGAAACGTTAGCACGCCGGGCGAAATGCTCAGCAGTATTTCGTCTGCCGCTACGTTCTGAGTTCAAATTCCGCCTAAGTCGACATTGCCTTTCATCCTTTCGGGGTCGATTAAATAAGTACCAGTTACGCACTGGGGTTCGTTGATATAGTCGACTTAATCCGCTTGTCAGTCCTTGTTTGTTCTCTCTGCGCGTAGCCCCTTTTGGGCAGTAAAGAAATAAGAATATTTGTTTTTTCCATGACTCACTGTCTTTCAGTCTTAGCATATTTGTTTGTATGCTGCTGTTCAAACTTTGCGAAACGCAACAAGTATTTCCCCTGTGGCTTCTAAAAGTCACCTACATGCATTTCTCTCCAATATACCACCAATAACTCAGCCGTAATCTAAAGGTTAAAACTGATGTCGCGTACCAGCCGCTGACTTGTTGGTCCAATAACTGGAGATGCTGCGCACAACGAAAATAAACAGTTAAAAACATTTGGATATAGGATATTAGCAGAAACGAATCAGGAGTCTTAGAACATGGAGATCTCATCGTTGAGCGCTAGCTTCGTCGGGGTTGTGTAGATTACGAGAAGAGGAACAAAAATAATAAATAAATAATACATGTATTTCCCATGATTTCACACGTGCACATCCGTATATGTGAGAGAGAAACAGAGAGAGAGACTTAGAGAGAATGGCAGAAAGAAATAGAAAGGGCAGACAGAGTGAGAGCGAGAAAGAGTGTTTGACAAGAGATTATAAACGGAATTGCGTGGAACAGAATTGTGTATTTGCTTGCATCATTATGCTGTTAGTAGCATTATTTAGTTCTACCTGAAGCCTGGTTGGATTGTCGGCAATCTCATTAACCCGAGGAGGATATCCATCAGATTTAACTTCTGTGGAACCGCATGTAATTATATAAAATTGTCAGGGTTACAGTCCGATTGAAGACTGAACGTTTGATGTCAAGCATGAGATAAAACTGCTATGTTACTCTCCCCATGTCGCTTTCTATACTTATGTTTGTCTTCGGAATTTCAGATTAGTGCAGTGTCAAAAATTTAAACTCCATCATAAATCATTTGTCCCCCATTTACTCTGGTTACTCGCCAATGATTTTCGAGCAAAATAAAACTCTGGTGTCTCGTTTTTGAAAATTTCATTTGCTTACGTCTTCTATCTGTTGTATTTGTTCTCGCATGCCTTTTCTTGCCTTCGAACTGGGGTAAAACATATTTTGATTCATAGGCAAGCCTATAAACGCTAATGTCAGGCAACCGTCGTCCCAATGTAAGAGATATTATTTTGATCATGTACTGACAACCCTCTGCTTCTTGACGGGAGTTTCTTAGATATGATTGATAGCATATTTCCAACATAGGAAGATGTTGCCTACAACTTGTTCAGATTTCAGAGCCGCAAAAAAATCTTACGTTTTGTTATTCGGCAGATCATAGTCATCATACACAGACGGCTCAAAATAAACAGACACGCCTCATTTTACTGTTTACCTGTGCCGACACTAACTGGCGATTCAGACTTGAAATGTATTATTATTTATCATTTTAGATAATGACATAATTGTTACACTCAGCGAAGGAACTAGCCATACCACGAACACCAAAAGCATAAAAGCTGTCTGATTTTCAAACAGATCAGTCTGAGGGTTGCACAAAACTTAGAGATTCCTCTTGACACAGTCAACGGAGTGATTGTGCAATTTCTTAGCAAGCGCAAAGAATCAACTGCACCCCATTTAGGTTGATCTGAGCCTCTGGCAAATGTTTTCAGGATGTCGAGCGAATTGTCGAAAATAATCCCCGTTGTAAAGCAGCTGAAATAGCAGAGCATTGCCAAATATAGATGAAGTACTTATGTGATAAGTCTTCATCAAGTTGTCCACTAGGATAGAACAGCTAAAAGGGAAACCTATTCTTCGACCAGCAAATATCCAAAGAAGAAATAAGAAATAAAACTTTCAAAACAGATGGCGTCGATTTACTTTCGAGAGGTCCGTGCCTATCTTTATTCCCAGAAGGGCAAAGATTGTGCTCGTACATTTTATTTAGTGCTGGATCTCCTGCCCGATATCTTCTGTGAAGTAGAATTTAACCCATTATCTGTATATTGCTAAAGATTACCAACATGAAAACTTCTGTACAAATTCAAAGAAAAAAGAAGGAAAAACAAAAAAAAAAAATAATGATAATTGCTCTTTCACTATGATCTTGTGTGTTTGGAGTATTTGTTAGCATTAGGATTCTTTTTGTTGATAGATTTCTCCGTTGAGTTGAGCATGAAGGTTTCTGTGAATTACTGACGAAACTGGATATTCAGCTTTTGATGTAGGTGTCAACAACTGATTAGAATCACCGGAACTTTCAGTAGCCCTCGTTAATTTATATTAATTGACACCTTCATTGACAACCCACATCATTCGTCTGAATTAACTAGTTCTTAAATCCTACACACACATGAACAAACATAAATACTACACACACATGAAGAAACATATATATATAAATCCTACACACAAACGAACGAACTTATGTGTGTGCTTGTCTGTCTGTGTATTTATGTATATATACACACATATAAGTGCGTATGTGTTTGATTGTGCGTGCATGTATGTATATGACGGGAGATAATTTACTCTTCAGGTGAAGTAGATCTTACTTGCAGTGATTTACTTTACTTTGTTGCTACTCCGAGTTCCTTGACATATGCTTATTTCAACAATCTCAGAATAGTGAAAATTAGTGAAATTAAACTTCATTTGATCTCCGAACCTAACAGAGCAAAACCATATATTCTGACATTACAAAGTATTTAATCCGTTACCTAAATTATTTTCATTCAGGACTTCAATGTCAAATACTAATCTCTGATTTCAGCTTAAGGCTACACGTTTTGAGTCATTTGAGTGAAGTTCAGTACTTCCAGAATGAAATAATTGAATTGTAAAGAACAGTAAACGAGATTGTAGGTAGGGCTCAAGCAAGGATGCCCATCCTCATTTTTGTATATTTCTCATTTTTTAATTCATCATTCTATGTTTTATGTCCCCACTTGTACTGTCTTGTCTCTCCTTGTATCGTCGTTCTCTTTGCTTTGGAGCCTCGTGCCTAATAAAGAATCAGTGAAATTCAGCACTTGAAATCTTCTTTAATTTCTCGGATGGAAGGCAGGAAAAAAAAACATCGTCTTCATCGAGAATTGAACTGAAAATCTAAATGGACGGTGAATAGTGTAATAGGTTTAAACGTCAACTACCATTAATCTACCCAACGTTCCATTGACAAATAAATCTCACATAATCACAAAACTACTAACTTGGGGAGGGGGATTTATTATTATACTTACCCTAGGGATTTTTCGGTTTGAACGGCAGTTTTTTCTAGCAGTGTCATATGAAATTGTCACCCATAATTATGACCTTAGTATCGATCTGCATTTCAATCTGGGTTAGGGTTAGTTAGGGTTAGGGGTGGGGGGAAGGTTATCTTTTTCTTCACAAATGTAAATAAACCCAATTTGTTTCTTAAATGAGGGACATATTCATACGTCACAGAATGTTTTTTTACCTCAATAGACGTTAGGGATTGGTTGAAATTGCAGAAATTGAAGAAAAACAACAACAAATATCTTACAAACTATAGAATTTTCTGAATAAAGCCAAGAGAAAAAGATGTTTTATAAACACATTCTTCCAGTATACGAAGTTTAAACTTTTTTAGTTACCTAGAAATTATGTTAAAAACCACCGTTTAAACCGAAAAGATCCTACCCTAGTATATATCTGGTACTATTTTATCCACAAAGGAAGAATAACAAGTAAAACTAGTCTCGGTGAGATTTTGAACTCACTAAATGCTACAGCACATTAAATATTTCTTTCAACTCTTTAATGACAATTATATTAATTATTAACTTACGCGCAAAATCTCATATTTTTGTGAGTATACTTTCGATTGCACTGACCCGTCTGTGGCTGGTTGTGATTTTATTCTCCCACTGAAGAATAAAAGACAGAGTGAACCTCAAAAGTATTTGAATTTAAACCATAAAAGAATATAGCTAAACCTCGCAAGGTATTTTGTTCACCACTTTATAAATTCTTCCAGTGTTCTGACATTTTTACTACCAGACACTGCCAAATCTTCCTCACATTTCAGAATTTTAAATCAAGCTTTTATCAAATTTTATTAAAACTTCATCGATTATTAAGCATTTCCATTAGGGTGATGAAGTGTTCGAAGCGAATGAACGCCGGATTAAATGCCTTTTATGTATTTAGTTAAGGCCCTTTGTTGTTACAAATCCAAAAGATCTCGAAGCCAATTTGCTTTCACTCATGTAGCATTAAATCAGATGACCAGATATAATCTTTCCCTATAAGATGTTTGTACTTGTGATGAAGCTAGAAATTTAAAAAGAATTAGTACACTTCAACACGAACGTTGATAGTTTCGACAGAAATCCGTTTAAGAAGACTTCATAGTAAATGTTTTTACTGTGATAATTCCACCTGTAAGGTCTTCAACATCTCAGCTCACTAAGTTCTGGGAATCTCATAAGAGTGAAATTTATTAATATGATGGCCTGTGAAAAAGATTTGTAATAAGCAGTACCAAGCTTAAATCAATATGCAAGAATGTTTCTTACAATAGGTAGGCGTACAACCAGAAATGATCTCGCTTCCAATTCACTTGCATTGCATCAGTTTGAGACAGCTGTGAATAAGTATCAGCTGAATGGAGTTTATGAGTTCGTGAAAAGAAATAGATGTGAACGATTTCACATATTTACACAAGGCTGTAAGTTGTTGGAGAGAGATTGAATGTCACACAGTATATATTTGTTACAAATTTGATTGACTATAGTAGAAAGGCATGGAGATAAATGCGACATCTGTCATTTTGTATTAGATCATAAACAGAGGCCACTATATACAGCAAAGCATTATTTATTACATTCCCACCTCCGGCTTGCGGATTGTATTGTTGGTTAAACACACTACTTCTATTCACTGACAGCGTTTCATTGATACTGGAAAATTATAGTCGGGATTTGATCTCAGAACATTAAACAAACGCAGATAAACACTAGTTCAAATCTTTCCCGTTTTAACTTTTACGACTCCCAATTCAAACTTCGATAAAATGAAGTCTGAATGAAATATTGGAGTTGTTCAGGTCGACTACACCGTGCGTCTGTTACAGCACCTTGTAGTGATAAGTACAAAAGGTTAGAGAAGTAGTAAATTAATAGGAATTTTTAGGGCGTCTAACTAAAGACATTTAGTTACAATCTTCACGTTTCAGACTGACTCTTCACTCGGGTTCAACTAAAATAAGTACTAGTCAAAACGCAGGTTGAGATATTTGTCTCTTTATAATAATATTGGTTTCACATCTTACCATAAGGCAAGCAATTCTGAGGTAGGGATTAAGTCGACTGCAGTGTTTAACTGCTATCTATTTTATCAATCCTGAAAGGAGAAAAGGCAAAGACGGTCTCGGCTGAATTTGTGCTTAGAACGTAAATATGGCTGAAATGCCGCTTAGCATTTGGCCTGGTGTGCAAACGATTCTGCCAGCACGCCGCCGTTGTCTCTGCATTAAAATTAATTTCAAATTTTGTCCTCGGCAGAAAGGGTAAGTCGATTACATCGATCCTGGTACTCAGCTGGTAATTATTTTATCAACCCCGAAAGGATGAAAGCAAAGTCGACCTCGGCGGAATTTTAACTTAGAATGTAAAGACGGACGAAATGCCGTTAAGCATTTTGACCGGCATGCTAATGATTCTTCCGACTTACCGCCTTGTCTTTCTTTTAAATATTAGAAATCATTCGTAAAATGCGAGTAAGGATAAAATACCCGATCAAATATATAGGCTGATACAAATCCAGTCAGCGTTGATTTGCGGAGTTTCTGCGCATCATAAATTTACATGTTAATGTAAATGTATAGTTTTGTAATTCATGAAAGGAGTGTTCACTGGAAAGAAAAAAAAACATTCGATCGTATCTAGTCCATTTTCTTTTCAATTTAGTTTATAACCCAGTCATGATTATCATTTTGTAGCACTGTCTTGGGTCAATTAAAGCCAAGACAATTCGTTACATATATCGTCATAATATAGGAATGACGTCACATTCTTGTGTAGATATAGCATAACACTATCATCGATTGAATTGTTCCTCGTACGTCACCGCTGCAGTATATTGCCAAACACAGAAGGATAAAAGGTAAACTTTACCTTGGCGAGATTTGAACTTTTAATCTGAAAGGATCATTTTCTTACAGGAGAGTTTTATGGCGAATATACTGTTAGATGTATGTATGTATGTTCTGCTATATGTATGTATATATATATATAATGCTGGTGTTGTATATTTTTCAGTACCCACCAAGGTTGATTTAAGCTTTCACTACTCTGAGGTCAATAAAACAGTTGCTCATAATGCGCTGGAGTTATATGAAGTCTCCTAAGATTGATTTTTCTGTTTATCTTTTCTAATTCTAATTCATGGTACTGTGCTGATGTTAAAAACCATATTTGAGTATTCCTACCGTAAAGGTGTTTGGTGGAGGTATAAAAAAGCACTGGTTGCAGCCTGTTCAGTTTCTCAATCCATTCTTTCACTAAAAGTTATTCTGTCTAGCATAAATGTAATTGAGAATTTGTGGCATAAAACCAGTTACAACTGTGCCTTCTTTAAACTAAAAGCCTTGGCGGATCAAGTGACTTCACCATACGCTGAGAATGGATCTAGAGCGATGGCTTAGTGCAGCCAAACAATAACTAGCGTTGCACGGTTAAAATCTGGCTGAAAGTAATGGACTTCACTTGGGGACTGGACTTGGATCAAGACATAGAGATACACTAAAGATTGATCTGAATGGCATGGAATCGTGGAAGACTGATTTCACATAAGATATATTCATCTATGAATCACATATAAATCTATTTTACATGAGGTTCCCCAATAATATTTGTTTCAAATCTTGACACGAGGTCAGTAATTTCGAATAAGGGAGTAAGTTAATTACACCGACCCCCACTTTTTCACTGGCACTTATCTTATCGAACATGAAAGAATGAAAGACCAAGTCGACATCGGCGGAATTTGAACTCAGAGCGTTAAGACGGACGAAATGCCGCTAAACATTTTGCCTGGTGTGCTAACTATTCTGCCAGGTTTTCGCCTTGCGTCTGCCAATAATGTTGGTCTCAAATTTTCGCACAAAGCCAGCAATTTAGGGTCAGTGGATAAGATAACTTCATCACTTTCAAATAAAGTACAGCTACAGAACTCATAGGTCACAAAGAATTAGCAATACCGCCATTCAACTTGACATTAATACAGTCCACATTTTTCAAGAGTTTAGACTGTGTCCCCGGCTTCAGGGTTTCAACATATTATTCTATTTGTCCCCACCAGTCTTAGCGGTGCGACAAAATGGAACTCGCCGCTTTTTCTTCTTCGACTAAGACAAAATAAAAAATTTATAAATGATTAAATAAAATACACTTGATTCGAACAAAAATTTTCGATTGACACTCCTATGCTATTGGTTACAAAACTAAACATTGACATATGAATCTGTGGTGTTAAAAAAAAAAAACGTAGCTATGGTTGTGCGCAGTCATTTGGTACAGTAGACAGCGGAAAAATAGCGCACACTAAACATTGAAAGTGTGTGTTATTGAATTCATCATCACAGGTGGCAATTGTTTGATTGTTAATTTATTAGCTTTAGTTTTTTTTTCTTCTTTTATGCAGATAGGAGTGAAATGTAAACATTCTGCTGAAGTAACAAGTTGCATGCGCACACATACACACGTGCATACATACATACATACATACACACTCATATGCACGTGAGCGCACGGCGTGTGTGTATGTGTGTGTGTATGTGTGTGTGTGTATAGGTACGAATGTATTTGTGTGAATGCGTATCTAAGAGCACATTTATGTATGTGTTCGTGTGGATGTGTGTGCATATATAGGTGTGTGTGAGTATATGTGTGCTTGTGCGTGTGTCCTTGTTAGTGTGTGTAATGTGTAGTAGCATGTGTAGTAGCATAGTAGTAGTAGTAGTAGCAGCAGCAGTAGTAGTATTATAGTAGTAGTAGCAGTAGTAGTAGTAGTAGTAGTAGTAGTAGTAGTAGAGGTGGTGGTGGTGGTGGTGGTGGTGGTAGTAGTAGTAGTAGTAGTAGCAGCAGCAGTAGTAATAGTAGTAAACCAATCAGACAGATATGTGCACAATATATGTGAATACATACGTACAGACCCACACAGGTATACAAAGCCATAGATGCGCATTCACATACACACGCATATACCATAGACACCAACGTATACGTGTGTGTATATGTGTGCATATGTATGCGTCTGTGCGTCGGTATGAGTATGTGTTTATACATTCATAGTATTCCTTATATATGTATGTCTGTCTCTCTGATTGCTGTGTTATTGTGAGTGTCATAAAATGCTAGGTGGATGGCGTTGTAGAGAAAGTATGGGGGCTTGATTCAGTCACGTATACATGAGTGAATAAATTGAGTTCTTTTGTGTAATTATTATGTAGGTGTATGTCTCAATGTGGGTGTATTGCTTTCTGCTTTTGTTTTTTTTTTTTTACGTATGTGTGTGAGTGTGTGTGTGTGCGCACTCGCACGCGTGTGTGTGTCTGCGTGTGTGTGTGTTTTATGTCTAACTCGAGGTCTGATGGGCAACTAATTTTGTGAATCGTGTAAAGTAGTAGAGTCGCCTGAATCTTTTCCTCATGTTCTAAATTGCAATTCTATAGACTTCTAGCCGCTCCAGCTTTATCAACTGTAAATATCTTCAAGATATGATGGCGCCTCAACTTGGAACTCGACCTACAAGAAACAACAGCAAAATCTTTCTCAAATCGCCATTACAGTCTGAAAACTATAAAAAAAAAAAAAGAAAGTGACATGCTAGTTTCGACTGGAATGTTTTAGTTCTGTCTGATTTGGGTTTTAATTTACAAGAAATATCTAAAATTCTGTTTATTTAAATATTTAAATACTTTTACTGAATTCTAGATTGGTTGAATATAACTTATGTAGTAATAATTCAGTTTCAGTGCCACACTCACGGTTGCTATATAAGTGCCTTTTGCTGTTGTGTCTCGTATTTCTTCAAAACGAAGTTACAATGGAAATTCAAATGTACATGTTCACTTTTCTTGGACAGATAACACTTTCTGGCGTTCAAGTTATTTTCCCTTTTTCTCTAAAAAAAAGACATTTATTTCATAGCGTCTTGTGCGGAATATTCACTACTGAGCAGTTAGCTCGCAGACACTCACCTTCAGTCACACATTCAGCCATTAACACACACACACACACACACATACCTAAAGGCATACATAGGAGCAGGCTGTACGGTACGAAGCGTGCATCCCACCCAAATGGATCGGGGTTCAGTCCCACTCCTGCAGCTTCGGTATGTGTTGTTGATTATTGCCTCAGACCTGTCAAAGCCTTGGGAGTGGATTTAGTAGACGCAAACTGAAAGAAGCCCATCGCATATACATATGTGTGTGTGTGTTTAGGCATCTTTATGTCTGATTTTATTCCACTTCACCGCTTGACAACCGGTTTCGGTGTATTTATGTCCTTGCAGCGGTTCGGCCAAAGGAATCGATAGAAAAAGTACAAGCAAAAAAATAAAACAAGTATCAAGTACTGTGATCGATTCATTCGACTAAAAATAATTCAAGACGGTACCCCAGCATAGCCGCAGTCTAATAACTGATTAAAAGATAAAAGAAATATTTGATTGGCACTGCGCCAGTTATGCTGCGTTATTCTATACTCAATGTTTCGACAATGATATACAAGTAAAGTGACGATTAAACGATTATAGCTTATGCAATAAAGCATACGGCTGAATCTATTTTCTCTTATTCATGTGCATATTTAAATTGGAACGTCAGTTTTCCTCGTTCATATTTGAAATTTTTGCGTTTTTATAATATTATATGCTTTTATTCATTCCCTAACTTGAAGGGCATACAACAAAAAGCAAGCTGACACGCTTTATCAATGTACCTGATGACACCCAAACTAATGGGTTGAAACATATGTTGTACATAATAAAAGTGTAATACGAAATCCATATCCTACTATTAATCAATACTATTACATTAACTGCCACTGCGGTGTTCCTCAAGTACAAAGAACCTATGTACTTGAGCGCTACCCGATACACGTTAAGACAGTTCTGGTAAGCGCTGGGGCCTAAGGGGACAGTAGAGAAAAAGGAGGAAGGCAGTTGGTAGGAAGGCAGTTGATTGAGGGACTCTATGAATTTATTAAAATATTATTATAGTATTGTATACAAATTATATAATACATTTATATCAAATGATTCATAGTATATATAAATTAGTAAAATATAAAATATTTATTTATACATAAAAATAGGCGTGGAATGCTGGGGGTATTATATGGCCATGATGTGGGCAGTGGCCCAAGATGTTTGAGAACCTCTGCTCAAGTAGATCCACTGGAAGTGTACCTCAACTGCGAATGACAACAGACAGGCTAAACTGTGCCGGTGCTTTATTCAGCATTTAAACATACTAATCGAATTATACTTATTTCACCAAAATATTATATATATATATATATATATATATATATATATATGTATCTATGTATGTATGTATGTAAAAATGTATGTATATACCGAGTATATGTATATATATCTTTTACTCTTTTACTCTTTTAATTGTTTCAGTCATTTGACTGCGGCCATACTGAAGCACCGCCTTTAGTCGAGCAAATCGACCCCAGGACTTATTCTTTGTAAGCCTAGTACTTATTCTATCGGTCTATTTTGCCGAACCGCTAATTTACGGAAAGGCAAACACACCACCATCGGTTGTCAAGCGATGTTGGGGGGACAAACACAGACACACAAACGCAGATGCACACACACACACAGACACACACACACACACACACACACAAACTCACACACACACACATATATATATATATATATATATATATATATATATATACATATATACGACGGGCTTCTTTCAGTTACCGTCTACCAAATCCAGTCACAAGGCTTTGGTCGGCCCGGTGCTATAGTAGAAGACACTTGCCCAAGTGGAACTGAACCGGGAACCATGTGGTTGGTACGCAAGCTACTTTATTTCATAACGATTTTCCATAGAGGCATTACAAAGAGTAGCTTGCGGGCTAGTCATAGACATTAATGAGGCGGATGATTATGATCATGATCAGAATTGATAAAAATTGAAGAAGGCCACAGAACCACACCTGCGCCTATATATATATATATATATATATATATATACTCTATACATGCGCTTATATATATACATACTCTATCCACCGCATTGAGATTCGAATCAGGTAATGTTGTTTGCACTACGTAAATTACAGCTTTATATTATACCACTTTCTTACGATATGTATGTATGTATGTAATATATGTATGTATGTATATACGTATACATTGATAAGATTTCTATTCAAGAGTGTTAGAGGTATTCCTTCTTAATTCATTCTTGACCACATTTCTATATTTCTATCAAACTACAGTGTTCTTGTTTCAAATAATTTCGCAGAAATAATGAAAAACTTAGTGAAGATCGGTAAAATAATTTTACTCATTAATTTGTATAAAACTATGGTGTTCCAAGAATAATTTAACGATAAATTCTTACGTAAAAATAATATTCCAATCGACGTGATAACAATAACATTTGTCCACCACTCTAAGACTGGTGGTGATGGTGGTGGTGGTGGTGGTGGTGTTGGTGTTGGTGGTGGTGGCTTTGGTTTCTTTGGAGGTGTTGGTGCGGACAGTGTTAGCTGAGGCGGTGGTGCTACTACTGTTATTGATGGTATTTGAGTTGGTGATGTTGATAGTGTTGTTGTTGTTGTTGGTGGTGGTGGTAGTGTTCATGATGGTGGTTGGGTGGTGATGCGGGTGGTACTGGTTGTGGTGTCGGAGGTGAAATACTTATGAAAGCTGATTATTGCTCTATCATTCATCATTCACATGATGACGACAGTGGTGGTGGTGATTGATGGTAGTGATAGTGAGGTCGACGACAACGACGACGACGACGATGATGATGATGATGACGGTGATGATGATGATGATGATTATGATGATGATGATGACAATGATGATGATGATGATGAAGAAGTTGTGTATGATGGTGGTAGTGGTGGTGATCAACCTCGTAGTCATGACGGTATAGGTGTTAATGATGATGATGATGATGAAAATGATGATGATGATGATGGTGATGATGATGATGATTATGATGATGATGATTATGATGATGATGATGATGATGATTTGGTTGGTACCACTTCAAGTCTGTTGCTGTGGAACCAAGTTTCTCTGTGATTTATTTATGTAGAAGAAGAATAAATAGTTATGCAGCACTGTCTGGACAATGTCAGGAATATCTTTGTGTAATGGTATCGTGTATGAGACAGTAGTATAGTGGTATCCCGGCAACGTGGAATAGTGAGCAGGTAAAGGTTTAGACAAGGTAACAAGATTAATCATCATAGTACCCCATTCGACAAAAACCGTAGATTCAATGTTTGCCATTTTCATTCAACACACGATCGTATGGTCTTGAGTTCGATACCCGGAGGCGTATTACGTCCTTGGGCAACACACTTTATTTCACGTTGATCCAGTCTTTTCAGCTGGCAATAAATGAATGGTACATGTAATTCAAAAGAGCCAGGCTTAACATGTTCTGTGTCGCGCGTGACTGTGGGATACTCAGCCTCTTGTACGTTAATTTAACGAGCAGGCTGTTCCGTTCATTATTTACATGTGACG
Source organism: Octopus sinensis (assembly GCF_006345805.1). Lineage (NCBI taxonomy): Eukaryota > Metazoa > Mollusca > Cephalopoda > Octopoda > Octopodidae > Octopus > Octopus sinensis. The sequence goes on from NW_021834487.1 coordinate 13,541, forward strand.
AATATTTTCCCTGTTAACACAACGTTTCGGCTGATATACCCTCCAGCCTTCATCAGGTGTCTTGGGGAAATTTCGAACCTGGGTTCTCATTCGTAAGGTATTTTTTTGATACTACTACTACTACTACTACTACTACTACTATTATTGTTATTATTATTTTTATTATTATTATTATTATTATTATTATTATTATTATTATTATTATTCAGATCACTGCGTAGAATCGAGCACGTAATCTTGGGGTTAGTAGCCTGCGCCCTTAACCACTATACCATATGCACGTGGGATGTTCCGTTGACCGGATCAAATGGAAGGCTTATCGTCGTGACCGATGAAGTGCTAGTATATTATATATGTGATTGTGTGTGTGTGTGGCTGAGTGGTAACAAGCTTGCTTTCCAGTCATATGGTTGCTGGTTCAGTCCTACTGGGTAGCACCTCGGACAAGTGTCTTCTACTATAGCCTCGGGCCGACCAAAGCTTTGTGAGTTGATTTGGTAGACGGAAACTCAAAGAAGCCCGTTGTATATATGTGCTTGTGTGTGCGCGCGCGCGTGCATATATATATTTGTGTGTTTGTGCCTGTGTTTGTCCCCGCCCCACCATCGTTTAACAAATGATATTGGTGTGTGTTTACGTCCCCGTAACTTAGCAAGAATAAGTACTAGGCTTACAAATAAAAAGTCCTGGGATCGATTTGTTCGACCAAAAAGCCTACTGAAGGTGGTGCTCCATTATGGCCACAGTCGATTGACTGAAGCATGTAAATGAATAAAAGGATAAAAGAATATAGTTATAATTCTTTAGTTGTTCTTGTTGTTATTACTGTTTATTGGTGCTCATGTTTCTTCTGTTTGTTTGTTTAGTTATTGTATTTATTTTATTTGTGATTATGTTTGCTTTTATTTGTCTACTGTTTGTTTGTGTGTTTTTTTGTCTTGTCCGCAGCTTACTTTGTTAGTCATTGGTTGATATTCCAACAGTTGAAGGTTATCTGACGAATATCAGCTGGTGTTGTTATTGATGTTGGTGAAATCACAGAGAGATGTTAAGGAATTTATTTGGATGGTGAGAGATTGCAAGAGGCGAGGATGAGAGAAAAGAGAGAAGTGAGACAGGCTACATGTACTTATAAAAGAGACAGTGCCTGTGTGTCAGATCGAGTACGTATATAAGAAGGACAAAGTGTAATTGAAAGAGATGCGTACGTGAGATGTTTGTGTTAGAGATAGTGTAGAGAGTAAGCAGTGATTTGAGGGACACACACATGGATATATATATATATGTGTGTGTGTGTGGTGTGTGTGTGTGTGTGTATGTATGTATGTATGTATGTATGTATTATGTATGTATGTATGAATGTATAGATTGGCGACAAGACACATCAGAGAGAGAAAGTCTAGGATACAAAGACAAGCAAAAGACAGTGATAGACTGGTAGAGACAAACATATAGATGGAGAGAAAAAAAAAGAGAGGGAGAGAAAAGAGAGAGGGAGAGAGAGGGAGTCAGAGTAATAGACTGAAAGAAATAAAGGGAGAGTATTCGAAGGAAGATGTTTAAGCTCGCAGAGAGAGAGTTTGGAAGAAGTCGAGAAACAAAAGAAAACAATTGTGGGGGAAAAGTGATGAAAAAAGAGAGAAAGGAGAAGCGATAGATAGATAGATAGATAGATAGATAGATAGATAGATAGATAGATAGATAGATAGGAGAAGAGAGAGAGAAAGAGAGAGAGAGAGAGGGTGAGAGACTATGACAAGGGATGTGTGCTGTGCAGGCTAGCTGAGTGTGTAAAAGTGTGTCAAACAGAAAGTAAGACAGTTATTGCTTCAGGTAAAAAAATAAATAAATGGGGAAATGTAAAGTAAACGTAAAGAGATCGCTATTTTATATCATTGTTTATTCATATAATTATTTATTTGTCCGGTATTTGTTGCATCGCCTCCATTACTGACCCGCTGTTTCGGAGTTGTAACCAACCAGGTCAGTTTGTCAAGAAGTTTGGGGACAAACGTAAAGACATGCACACGCATACACGTGTTCACACACATCCCTACACACAACAGGTTTCCACGCAGTTTCCATCAACCAACTTCACTCAAAAGCCATTAATCGGCCTGGGACTATAGTAACAGATGCTTGCTTACGGTGTCACGCATTGGGACTGAACCAGGAGCCACGTGTACGAAACAAACTTCTTAATCACATACCCGTGCTTATTCCCCATTTGGCAAGTTTTCTTCAGGGTTCAAACTTAAAACCAGCTCCTAACTGACTGGCTGCAAGGTTTTCATTTTATTTTTTTCTATTAGAAGTTCTGAGGTAACACGGTATATGAATTTTGTTGAATTTCTTTAGATACAGCCATATTTTACTTCGGTCATCAATCAGCTAGCTTTCCCGAAGTCCTTTCGTCGTCATTCGCGTCTTTATCACTCATATATCACGGCAAACCAAATATAAGAATTAAATCTTTTGCATTCTACTTGTGTTATCCATTGGATCGCGGTCATGCTGGGGCACCACCTTGAAGAATTTTTAGTCGGATGAATCGACCCCAGTACTTATTTTACAGCCAGCTACTTATTCTATTGGTGACTTTTGCAGATACGGTAAGTTACGGGGACAAACACAGACACAAAGACACACACACACACACACACACACACACACACACACACACATATATATAAACATACATGTCATTGTTTTTGTATACATTCGCTGCTTTCTTCCAAGGAATCTAATGCTCTTAGCTTAGTTTTTCCTTGGAGCAGACCAGATTGGAGCTATCTCGAGTATTATCAGCCGAAATTGCAAAGATAATCTGGAACTCGACTGAGGAAAGAAAACTCCAAATGACTCGTCCTTGTTTTCTTTGTATCATCTATCTGGATGTTTTGTTGTCGCTTTTTTGTATAACCTAACTGCCCGGATGTTTTGCGTTCTTGTCCCATTTTGTATGTTATATATATAGCGGCGTACGTACACTTTGGTCTCTCTCCCTCTCTCTCTCTCTCTCTCTCTCTCTCTCTCCTCTCTCTCTCTCTCCCTCTCTTCATATATATATATATATATATATAATGGTTGTATACTGTCAATCTAACAAGAACGTGACAGTAGGGGGTACACCAACGTTATATAGCCCTAGGAGGCATCGAACGCCTCCTGACAGCTTCGACACATTTTATCCTGTGTCCTTATATACACATACGAAGGGGAGACAAACACCCCCAACCGCCGGAACTGCATCTAGGGACACCGTGTTTCAGGATCATTGTCCTTCATCGGCCTAGAGTAGCAGACACCGGTCAGCTGGCGATATCTGTCTCGACTTCGCATTTGTATATATCTATAGTCAGTGAAGTCTATTCACTGATTATCAAAATAAGAAATGTGTCGAAGCTGTCAGGAGGCGTTCGATGCCTCCTAGGGCTATATAACGGTGGTGTACCCCCTACTGTCACGTTCTTGTTAGATTGACAGTATACAACCATTATATCGCTCCACCACCGTACACCTCTCTACGAGAGATTTAGAAACTCAATATTTCTTATTTTGATAATCAGTGAATAGACTTCACTGACTATAGATATATACAAATGCGAAGTCGAGACAGATATCCCCAGCTGACCGGTGTCTGCTACTCTAGGCCGATGAAGGACAATGATCCTGAAACACGGTGTCCCTAGATGCAGTTCCGGCGGTTGGGGGTGTTTGTCTCCCCTTCGTATGTGTATATAAGGACACAGGATAAAATGTGTCGAAGCTGCCAGGAGGCGTTCGATGCCTCCTAGGGCTATATAACGGTGGTGTACCCCCTACTGTCACGTTCTTGTTAGATTGACAGTATACAACCAGTATATCGCTCCACCACCGTACACCTCTCTACGAGAGATTTAGAAACTCAATATTTCTTATATATATATATATATATATATATAGTTAATCCAAACATGAAAACACAAAGAGAAAACACAACAACGCGAACAAGTATAGTGTTACTGGACGCTCAGGAAAGAAGGAAAGAAGGAGGGCTTAACATTTCGAGCGGAGCTCTTTGTCAGAAACATAGGAAAAGGAAAGATCCAAAGAAGAGAAGACGGAGGAAAAAATCGCCAACGGTACACACGCAGTCACCGAATAAATACCAGAGTTACAAAGAATAAGTCCTGGAGTCGATTACTTCAACTAAAAAACAATGGTTAAAATATTTTGTGTATTGTAGGATTATAAGTAATTTATTGCAATAAACATTAACAACAAAATCTTAAATGGAACCCCAAAGGCCATATTAACCCCAGAATACTGCTCGTCATCGTTAGATGTTTATCCCGTTTAAAGACACTAACTCGCCGTGTGCGAATGTGTGTTGTGCAAATAATCGTCCATTTGGAAACGTTAAATGACTGTAAATGTATTATTCTGAAATTTACGCAGTTGAAATTATCAAGTGAAATGAACAGACGTTTACTCTGCTGCATATAGATCGATCACTGACTGACTTAGCAACAGGAGAAAAATTCCTGTGCTAAAGATAAAATTTACCAATTCAAGTTTACGATCGTGACATCGCTGCTCTAGTTGTTTGATGGCACTCTTAAGGAAGTTCGGTTCCTTCGGGGCAGACTTCATACTCCATGATAAATTTAATCGGTTGATAGATTTTACGTTGCTGCTGAAAATTTTCATGAATTCCCCTATAATGTGACGAATATTTCTTCGGAAGAGTAAATATAGAAATTATATCCTAGTATGCATTTTAATCGGTTCTTTACAAGCATTTGTATGTAAGTGCGTGCGTGTGTCTATGTATGTTTACATACATCGTGGCACTCCGTCAGTTACGACGACGAGGGTTCCAGTTGATCCGATCAACGGAAAAGCTTGCTCGTGAAATTAACGTGCAGGTGGCTGATCACTCCACGGATACGTAGTTCTCGGGGAGATTCAGCGTGACACAGTGTGACAAGGCTGGCCCTTTGAAAAAACAGAAACAGGAAGAAAGAGTGCGAGAAATTTGTGGTGAAAGAATACAGCAGAGTTCGCACTCACCCCCAGCCAGAGTCTCGTGGAACTTTACGTGTTTTTGTTCAACAATCACACACAACGCCCGGTCTGAGAATCGAAACCGCGATCCTACGACCACGAATCCGCTGCCCTAACTACTGGGCCATTGCGCCTCCACTTACATAAATACATACATAAGCACACACACTCATGCATGCATAAACACATACATACATACATACATACATACATACATACATACATACATACATACATACATACATACATACAGGCATATATACATACATACGCACATACATACATACATACATAATGTTCGGATGTCGCTGATAGGGGGAAGCTACAAATGTATGTGTCGTCATGGAGGTCAGCTGTTCTGTTGATGTAAATATCTCTTTGAAAATCACAGAGAAAAAAAGGTAAATATGGACAATTGCTTTGAAACCTCCAGCTTATAACCCCATATTATAAACTCAAATTTAAATAATAATTGACACACTTGGTTTTCTTAGAGATGCCTAAATGATAATCTGGAAATGCTAGAGCTTTCAATAAATGAATTCAACCAACTAACTTGCACATTAGAAATATAGTCTGTAAAAGGAACACTAAAAATATACAAGACATTTCTCAAGTTTAAAATGTGAATTTGTTTTTGCTATCTGCATTCTTATTTCTTTACTGTCCACAAGGGGCTACACACAGAGGGGACAAATAAGTGGACGAACAAGGACAGACACACGGATTAACTCGATTATATCGACCCCAGTGCATAAATGGTACTTATTTAATCGACCCCGAAAGGATGAAAGGCAAAGTCGACCTCGGCGGAATTTGAATTCAGAACGTAACGGCAGACGAAATACGGCTACGCATTTCGCCCGGCGTGCTAACGTTTCTGCCAGCCCGGCGCCTTCGCTATCTGCATTCTATCGATGCATCTATGTTAGAAGCCATCCCCTTCCCTACAGGAAAATGTCAAATGATTAAAATAGAAAATTAACAACAGTACGTATACACATATATACATACATGCACGCATTTATTCATACATGACACATACATACATACATACATACATACATACATACTACATACATACATACATACATACATACATACATACATACATACATACATACATACATACAGGCATATATACATACATACGCACATACATACATACATACATAATGTTCGGATGTCGCTGATAGGGGGAAGCTACAAATGTATGTGTCGTCATGGAGGTCAGCTGTTCTGTTGATGTAAATATCTCTTTGAAAATCACAGAGAAAAAAAGGTAATATGGACAATTGCTTTGAAACCTCCAGCTTATAACCCCATATTATAAACTCAAATTTAAATAATAATGACACACTTGGTTTTGTTAGAGATGCCTAAATGATAATCTGGAAATGCTAGAGCTTTCAATAAATGAATTCAACCAACTAACTTGCACATTAGAATATAGTCTGTAAAAGGAACACTAAAAATATACAAGACATTTCTCAAGTTTAAAATGTGAATTTGTTTTTGCTATCTGCATTCTTATTTCTTTACTGTCCACAAGGGGCTACACACAGAGGGGACAAATAAGTGGACGAACAAGGACAGACACATGGATTAACTCGATTATATCGACCCCAGTGCATAAATGGTACTTATTTAATCGACCCCGAAAGGATGAAAGGCAAAGTCGACCTCGGCGGATTTGAATTCAGAACGTAACGGCAGACGAAATACGGCTACGCATTTCGCCCGGCGTGCTAACGTTTCTGCCAGCCCGGCGCCTTCGCTATCTGCATTCTATCGATGCATCTATGTTAGAAGCCATCCCCTTCCCTACAGGAAAATGTCAAATGATTAAAATAGAAAATTAACAACAGTACGTATACACATATATACATACATGCACGCATTTATTCATACAATGACACATACATACATACATACATACATAAGCTAAGATTTAGGATCCTCGAGCTAAGAAAGAAAATCGCTAACATGAAATTTAAAGATACCCTCTGTAAGAAGAACGGTAAAGGTAAGCAAAATTTTCTTAAAATTCAATACATAACAATTATTGTTTTATTTCGTTTTGGGATTTGGTTTGCAAGATTCTTTATGTGAGTTCGTGTGTTGAAACATATTCTGTTGTGTCTGGGAAGAGTCATTTTCTTTTTGTACCTTATAATTTAACACACTCAGGAAAATAAAAATAAGAAATAAGTGAAAATTTTACCGGTGAGTGTGTTTTGTTATCCAAATTTCAGTTGTAGAGCGCTCGTTTCTTTGTTAGAAGTCGGTCCCCTTTTTCCTGTAAGAATAATACTAAATAAAACATATGTCGGTGTGTCTGTTTGTCCCCACCAACATCACTTGGCAACCGATGGTTGTGTGTTTACGTCCCTGTAACTTAGTGGTTCGGCAAAAAAATGTCAACAGAACAAGCACGAGGACTTACAAAGAATATGTCTTGGGTTCGATTTGCTCGACTAACGGCGTTGCACCAGCATGGCTGCAGTCAAATGACTGAAATAAAGTAAAAGAATAAAAGTAGATACCTACCAACATACAAATACATATATAATATTTATATATATGTATATTTTGTCTGTATATATATATATATATATATATATATATATATATATATAATATATATATATATATATTATATATATATATATATGTGTGTGTGTGTGTGTGGTGTGTGTGTATTGTGTTTGTATATATTTGTACGTGTGTGTGTGTAGTAAAAGGAACATTTCTGAGTGTGGAAGGGAAGGGAAAGCATTCACAGTAGTCGATCATGTTCGGTTGGAGCGTGACTTAACATTGCTCGGAGGATTGCAACACCAATATCTGTAACATCAACAACAACAGGCTGGTCCACAGAGATACAGTTCAGAAAAACAAGAATATATCGCAATTGAGAGAGAGTCTATCACATTTCGGTTCACGTTAATTTTTCGCTCCCTCAACACTCAGGATATAAATTTCTGTAAGCAAATACAAACACACATACATACACACTTACATACAAACATACATACATACATATATATATATTATATATATATATATATATATATATATATAATATATATATATATACATATATATATACATATAAATATATATATACATATATATATATACATACATATATATATACATATATATACACATACATACATATACATATATATATACATATAATATATATATATATACATACATACATATATACATATATATATATATACACACGCACATATATATATATATATATATATATATATGTATATATGCATGTTTGTCTGTATGTCCTATATTTTATATATTTTATATTCATGGTCATTAATGCATATTCTACTTGAGATTTTATACGTGTTTACATTAATAACGAATTTGGACAAACTCGTGCATATACGTATCTTTTCATCAATTACAGACAGACACACACACGCACACACACACACATAACATGTGAGTAATATATATATAGGTGCATACATACATACGTACCTTCGTGTGTATGTGAGTGTGAGTACATATATAGTCATATATTTATGCGCGCGTATATATATATATATATATATATATGTATATGCAAACTTATATGTTGGGGTAGGTATGTCTCTGTGTGTGTGTATACGTGTGTGTATGTATACACATACACTTACGCTTATGTTATATAAACATGTACATTTTATAGACAAAAAGCTTTTTGAGTAGATTAAATTTGTTTAGTGATAGACGAAATTGGTTTTTTTCTTCTTTTACTTTCATTTTTCCCAAAATTTCTCTCTTCCTTGTTTATTCCCCCTTTTTATTCCCCCTTTTTATCATTATTATTATTATTATTATTATTATTATTATTATTATTACTATAACATTTATTATTGTTACTATAATAATAATAATAATAACTATTATTATTATTATTATTATTATTATTATTATTATCATTATTATTATCATTATTATTATTATTATTATTTATTATCATTATTATTATTATTATTATTATTATTATTATTATTATTATTATTATTATTATTATTATTATTATTATTATTATTATTATTATTATTTTATTATTATTATTATTATTATTATTATTATTATTATTATTACGTTATCTAGCCCCAATATCCGTGTTGTATGTGTAAGTGTTTCTGTGTGTGTGTGCATGTGTATGTGTGCCTGTATGTGTGTTTTCCTTTACGTTTGTTTATTATAGTCTAATTATTAAAATGGCTGCAGTAGATATGGCTTGATAGTCACGAAGGTGGGGGTGGGATGGCGGTGATTCGTATGGTGGCGACCTGATATTTGCGAAGTGTTGTAGCAGTGGTTGGTATTCGCTGCTGGCTTCCGGCTGTTGTTGTTATTGTTACTGAACTGGAATTATTGTAGTGGTAGTGGTGGTGGTGGTGGTGGTGGTGATAATGGTGGTGGTGATGGTTGTGGCGGCGGTGGTAGCGGTGTTTGTAGAGGCGTTGTTGTTGTTGAGGGGCGTAGTGATGCTGGAGGTGGCGTCGCTCATGGTGCCCGTCTTCATTTTGGTACGACGTTTTGTTTATATAGGTGATAGCTGTGGTGCCCTTTGGGTCGTAGTGGTCACTTGCGTTTTGTGGTCGTTGGTAGTAGTAGTAGTAGTAGTAGTAGTAGTATTGGTAGTAGTGGTGATGGTGGTGGTTGTAGTAGTGGTGCTCGTGGTGTTGGTAGTAGTGGTGGTGGTAGTAGTAGTAGTAGTAGTAGTAGTAGTAGTTGTAGTAGTAGTAGTATTGGTAGTAGTGGTGGTGGTGGTGGTGGTTGTAGTAGTGGTGCTCGTGGTGTTGGTAGTAGTGGTGGTGGTATTAGTAGTAGTAGTAGTAGTAGTAGTAGTAGCAGTAGTGTTGATGCTGAGGGTGCTGGTGGTGATGATGCTGGTGGTAGTAGAGTGGTAGCAGCACCAGCCGCAACAGCAGCAGCAGTAGATGTTGTTGTTGTTGTAGTAGTAGTAGTAGTAGTAGTAGTAGTGTAGTAGTACTGGCTGTGGTTGTGGTGCTGGTGGTTGTGGTGGTGATGGTTGTAAGCATCGAGAAACAGTATTGTCCTCTGTTATGACAGCCTTTTGTCGGATGAGGCAGTCGCTGGTGGTGATGGTAGTGAGGGTGATCGTCATAATCGTAGTGATCTTCGTGGCCGTAGTATTCATGGTCGGGGTTACTTTTGGTTGTTGTTGTTCTTGTTGTTTTTGTTGCCTGTAGCGGTGATATAGAGGGGGCTAATGCTAATGGTATTTAGTCTAGACTGTCACGGAATGTAGATACTGCGGAATGTGTTTGTCAAGGAGGAGACACCTATTTAGATAGGTCCATTTCATTGATTTCCATATCCAGCAAATATCGTTTAGGTTTTATTTTCTACTTGTTGAAGTTATTGCAATGTGGTCATGCTGGGGCATCGTATTTAAGGGTTGAAACGTTTTTTCGATAACACTGACACTAGTATTTATTGATCTCTTTTATCGAACTGCTTGTTTATAAGGTCGCATATATACTTATATATATATATATGTGTGTGTGTGTGTGTGTGTGTGTGTGTGTGGTGTGTGTGTGTGTGTGTGTGTGTGCATATAAGTAAAAATAAAAATAAAAAGTCTGGAAAGTGTCCCCCTAATGTCAAAAACTGCAAATGTTACGTACAGAAACAATTCTAACTGATCATTAAAGATGTGTTGGAGTATTTCTTTGTTTTATTATTTGGATTACACACACGCATACACATACACATTCTCACATACACACATACTCACACACAAACACATACATACATACACACATGATGGGTTTCCACACAGTTTCCTCGAAACAAATTCCCTCACAAGTTATTGGTTAGCCCGGAGATATAATAGGAATTATTTCCCTTGTGTGCCTCACGTATTTATCTGAGGTAGGTTAGGCCACTATTTCAAGAACATCAAACGTTCACGTAGAGAACCTCTTTCGTCGACTTTATTGATTTGTGGTTAGTGGTTAATTAGTGGTTAGTGTCCAATTTCGTGCTGTTTGCCATCCACATTTTGAAAACTTCACTGGCGGAAAGTAATTTGCACCCTCAGATTCGTTTCCAAGAGGAAATTCGATGAAGGTTTGACCAAAGTAATAGTACCACTACCTTTTCCACTAATACTATTTCCACCACCATCAGCCTTTTCATTTCCACCATCTCCACCTGTAGCAATAAAACCACATTTATCCCATCTCCCGCATCCTCTATTAGTTCTCAATACTTCTAGCTTCGTACTCCACACATTCTCTGTCGTCATAACTATGAGACAGATGAAAATTATATGTCCAGCCCTATCAAATAAGAGCGATGGCATTATCATTACGATCGACTTGACAGAGTTGGAGATATGTATGCTTCTGCTTTGGCGATTACACATGTAGCGACAAGGACTGTGAGGGTTAGGGGTTACTACAAAACGTACTATGGCTTGTGGCGTTAGGGGTCGTGCTGCTGCAACTGATCTGTTGTAGCTGTATTAGTATTCGATATTGTGCTCCAGACGGTGATGAAAGCAGACATGTTTATCGGTGTGAGAGGAGCTAGTGATAGAGACGAGTGCGATAATGAATTAACATTCCAATGGGCTGGATAACGATAAAATCTGGAGAGACAGCACGTAGCATAGGTGAGCGTATATTTGATCACTGGTAGGAATTCAAGTGCAATAGTGATTGTGATAAAAAGCGGCAGTAGTGGTAATAGAGGATGTGGAAGATATGATGAATGTGTTTTTATTGCTACTGGTAGAAATTGTGGAAATGAAAAGGCTGATGGTGGTGGAAATAGTATTAGTGGAAAAGGTAGTGGTAGTACAACTTCAACCGCAGCTATTAGCAGGATTATAGGCGGCGAGTTGACTGACCGCTTGAGCTTTCCTTTACTTTATCTTTTTTTGGAAGTAATATTTCTCTTACCTTGCTGATACATATTCGAATCGCAAAACATTTTTTATGACATTTTGTGGTTTAGGTTTACATACGACTCGAGAAACTCGCATATTCTTAACTGTCATCTTGTTCTTTATCACTGCAATTTTTGGTTGCTTCTGTAGATGGTATGACTTCTGTTGATGTAGCCACGGTTATCGCTGTTTTTGTAGCTACCGGTTTCTTATTTCTGTTGTTGCAGATGTAGATTTTCTTATTGTAGTCATTATTACTTGTGAGTACAATATTTATTATCAACTTTATTATGAATTTTCTCATCATTGTTCCATAACTGTACTGGTGTCGATATTTCTGTCATTGTCGGAATTATAACTGCTGTTTGGATAATTTTTCCCAATACACAAAAGATTCTTTTAACGTTTCCTCTGCTCTGAAGGAGTGAGTAGGCTCCCACGGTTATAAGAATCATCGTCTGCTATTTACACTTCCACCACTGCTGTGGTTATGATAAAATGAATATCTGTCTCAAAGCAGATATACATACATACATACATACATACATACATACATACATACATATATATATATATATATATATATATATATTATATATATATATATAATATATATATATATATTATATATATATATATATAACAATTATCAATGCATCTTCCCTCTTAAACAGAGAAGACGTATGTATATATTATATTTAACAATGTACGTTCCTTCTCTTTCTCTTTCTCTCCTTCTTTCGTCTCTCATTCCTTCCTTTCCTTTTTATAATATAACACGATAATAAACGCAACAAATGTAATATAACTAAGATTACATTATTCAAATATTATAACAATTTAAATAGGGGCAGCAGCTGTAAGACTTTTCACTTTAAACCAAACAATAACAATAACATCAACATAATGATGATGATGATGATGATGATGATGATAAGGAGGAGTCCTTTTATTTACCATAGCTGAGCCAAATGATGAGACATTACAAAGACGTTACAATTTATCGGGGAGTGGGGTGAATTTGTGTAAAATGGCTGACGAGCTAAAATGAGTGATGGGGAAAATGAAATGTAAACTACACATTGTATAGAATATGTATGACATCCGACTCACAGAAATGGGAATTCTCGTATTCTACAGCCTCTTGCAGTTGAGGTTTTACTCTCCAAATTTAAAGAACGGACTATCCCAATCGGTCGATTCATCAGTTATGCACTTGCTTCATACTTTCCGTCTCTTAATGGCTGTTATCGTCCTTTCTTTTAACATCACATCTTACGTAAAGAGCCATGATTGGCTATCCATTATTGTCTCTAACCCATCGGTCGCTCCAAACTGTTAAATGTCTGCTGAAAACCGCATAGATCTGCTTGGACACGAGTAACAGGTGCCAGTCTCGGTTCGTCAAAGAACGAATTCTACTTTCGTTTCCACATCGTGCCTCCGCCATCTGAGCCCATCTAACAGCGTTATTTTCCCTTTGCTTTAGAACATGAGTCCAAAGTGTGACAAAGCAGCGTTCATGTTTCGCGTTGAAGAAATAGTCGAAGATTATACTCACCTCTAGCACGTTGGTCGCAATTTCCTTACTAATCCATCTTCTTGCTCACTAAATCGCTCCATATACAGTATATTTCTTCTTTATCCAGTTTTCTACTGATCGTTAGTAGACGCAGGAAGGGCTGTGTGGTAAGAAGCTTGCTTACCAACCACATGGTTCTGGGTTCAGTCCCTTTGTGTGGCACCTTGGGAAAGTGTCTTCTACTATAGCCTCGGGCCGACTAAAGACTTGTTAGAGGATTTCGTAGACGGAAACTGAAAGAAGCCCGTCGTATATATATATATATATATATATATACGTATGTGTGTGTGTGTGTGTGTGTGTTTGTGTGTGTGTGTGTGTGTGTGTCTGTGTCTGTGTGTCTGTGTGTGTGTCTATGTTTGAGTATCTATGTTTGTCCCCCCCCCCAACATCGCTTGACAACCGATACTGTTGTGCTTACGTCCCCGTAACTTAGCGGTTCGGCAAAAGAGACAGATAGAAAAGTACAAAGAATAAGTACAAAGAATAAGTCTTGGGGTCGATTTGCTCGACTAAAGGCGGTGCTCCAGCATGACCGCAGTCAAATGACTGAAACAGTAAAAGAGGATTTCGTATTTAATGACCTTTTTCAAGTCATCACGCCACCAGTTGTTGACGATTGCTTCCATTCACCAACGCTTTACAATCTCTCAAATGCTGTCTCAGTAATCTTTGTGAACAATATGCTTTTAACCTCTCAGATAAAATAATCTCTTCGTGTGTATCATATCTAAGTCAACTGAGAGGAGAGTGTAATTGACCAGCTTAAATTATAAACATCCCATAATAAGTCCATCAACTGTGCTGATCAACGCTCTATCTCGGAATGGTTTGAATGGTTTACTGAATGTGAAATTCATTCATTCTGAGGAGTTTCAGTTCACGTTCCACCGACCGCATTGGTTTGTAGATGTAGTGCAGCTTGATTGGAAAGACAAGCTTCACAGTCATGCATGCGTATCCTTCGCGTTACGTAAATGTTCCCATCCTGAAAAGCTTGTCGTGATGAAAGAGATAAACATTACATAAACATAACTAGATGCTGATACAAATAAACAGGGAGAGAGAGGAGGAGACAGTGAGAAAGAGAGAAAACGAGAGAAACATTAATGTGAGGGAAACATTGATACTTCTAAATGAGTGATACGAAATAAATGGCGCTGAAACAGCTATGCTAGAGCATCTCATAGCATTTCCTCCAGAATTAATGATAGACCAATCATTTTGGATTTTACAAATTTTTTTCCAATTTAAAAGTTCTTTGGATAGTTGTGCATAATATATCCTTCTGAATATTGTCTCTCATGTAAACGAACAGAGCTCTGTAAGATGGAAATGTTGATGTTCCATAGTGCGGATTGTTTAACTTCTGGAGAACTATGAAGTCATGGCAACATCTCTGAGACAAGATGCGCATCTTTGCTCTACACTTGACGGACAAACTGCAGCTCTGAGATGCGGTTGACAAAAAATGAAGACGTCCCAGTACCTTCTTGCATGGCAATTAATTATGATTACTAAAATATTTTTATGACTAATCGTAATAATGTTATAACTAATCGTGTTTCGTAATTATTATAATACCTAGGGCGGCGAGCTGGCGGAAACGTTAGCGTGCCAGATACAATGCTTAGCCTCATTTCGTACGTCTTAACGTTCTGAGTTCAAATGCTGCCAGATGAAAGACTTTGTCTTTCACACTTTCGAGGTCGAGAAAATCAGTGTCAGTTAAGAAACCCTGGGGTGGATGCAATCGACTTAATTACATTCCGAAATTCCTGGCCTTGGCCAAAATTGAAAAGCAATATAATACCTAACTAACTTTCATAAATAATCTAATATCTGCTTATGATCTATAAACAATTTACATCAAATCATCAATGATAAATTAGATTTTAACTAATTTTAATAACTAATCTTGATTTTGCTTATGGTTTATAAGTTATTTTTCTTTATAATAAACTGGGATTTATAACTTATCATAAATTATGACTGATAAATTATCTTTATAGTAAATTATATAACAAATGCTTAATGAATTATTTCATAACTCATGATTGATAACTAATTTTAGTCTTAATTATGCTTAATAAACAATATTATATCTAAATATGATTTGTAAATAATTCATCGCAAATTGTGATCGATAAAATGTTTCATATAATTTTTTTACTAAGTGCTATTTATATATAATTTGGTAACTCATTAAGATTCATAAATAATGAATATCATCTAATCAAATATTATACTTAATTGCGCTTTTAACCAATTGAAAACAAAAAACGATATGATTAATGATCATCTAATTAATTTCGAGTAATTATGAGTTATAAGTAATTTCATAAAAAATGTAGCTAATAACTAAGATTATTTGTCATTACGACGTATGATGTATTAAAACTAATTATGATGAATTATAACTAATTCAAATTGTAGTTAATTGCATTGTCTTATTATGATTTAAATTTAATTTTATAAGATTATAATTAAAATTTAAAAATACTTTTATGAATTGTATTCGAAATATTCACTTAGCGTCACAAAGTAAAATTATGTATATATATATATATATATATATATATATAATATATACACATATACATACATATATATACATATATATATATATATAAATATATATATATATATATATATATATATATAGTTAATCCAAACAAGAAAACACAGAAAAAAACACAGAAAAAAACACAGCAACGCGAGGACGTAGAACAATTAAAGTATTATTTGACGCTATATATGTGTTTATATACTATAATTTTATAATTATATAAAGTTTTTCTATATCTAATGGTTAATGAGTTCTTTTAAAAGCAAATAATTATTTCTGTTAATAATGTTTCTAACATTCGTTTTTCTTTTATATAAAACATTTATCGTTTCAGTTAAAGGTTTAGAAAGAAGGATAAAAAATTTAAAAAACTTTCGCTGATTAGATACTCAGTCTGATTGCATATTCTCAAACACTTGTTTTCCTATACGTATACTGTTTGGTAAACATCATCATTGCACTTGGCCTGAAGATAAAATTATTTCTCCCACTGTCTCAGCTCACCTAGCAGTAAGTAGGTATTACAAAATAAGTGACATGCATTGCTCTAATAAAATGCATCGCTTTGCATAATTAGTGAATGAATTGTTAGAGTCTATGATCCAACTGAAGTTCTTATGTTGATTTCGAGTAAATGAATCGCTATCGTTTTCGAAGATGCGAAGTTAGTTGTTTGATCATTGGGCCTCTTACGCGCTTACTCACTGAAATAGCGTGTAATTTTCTTAATATTCTCTATATCCATGGGTATAAAGACTTTCTGAGAATTTACAATCCCTTCAAAACATTCTGTGCAACTTTTCCTTCCTTAATTTATTTTAAAAATCTTGGATCGAAACGATTCCATGGTAAACAACACTTTTACTGAATCGCCAGCAGTAGAATTGATTTCGGATCATTGTGATTGGGAAATTAACTTTTTAATCCTTCGGCCAAGTTGCTTTCACAAAATCAAGCAATTTGAAATTTAACCATTAGTCAGTCACTGAACATCGTTCCGAATCATGTCAGTCGGCATTTTTTATATTTATATTTTTACACTAAGCGTTATGGCATGTCGTTGTTCGCTGTTCTATCCATGAAGTCCTAATCTTTACAGACATGAAGATTAATTAATGGATTTCCAGGCTTTCAGCAATATATATATATAACTAGAATTTTCTTTTTGAAGACTGTAAAATATACTTTGAAGAAACTTTCTAGTTAATTCTAATAGGCCGAGTGACCGCATATTAACTATTATTAACTCATTTTTTAGACTATTAACCGACGCACCGGTGTCTATTAAATTCCGTACGCTCATCCGCTGGTAACTGGATGACATTTAATTAGAATACATGAGAATGTATTGTAATAGTCCTACTACATGTGCAAATTCGTACGTGCTTGTGCAATATATGTGTACGTGTGCTTGTGTGTGTGTGTGTGTGTGTGTGTGTGTGTGTGTGTGTGTGTGTGTGGTGTGTGTGTATGTTTATGTATGCATGTGTAACATGTGAATGGCCTAGCGTATGAAGTATTAATGAGCGTAGATCAGCGGTTGGTGTTTCTTAATACTTCTTTTGTATTGATGCATTTAACCTACATTTTACGCGGTGGCGCCAAAGCAATCTGTGGAATATTCAATTGCATACTAAATTCCTTAGATACAAGAAATCTTCAACTTCAGTCAAAAGTTTTACTAGTCAGTCTACTTAACTGTCAAAAATAGGCATTGAACCATCTGGAAATGATTTATCATATCACAATTTATCAATCACTCCATAATGCTGTCAGGTTTAGATCCTAGATCAATACGGGGAATTTCTAAACTAATATTAAAATCCAACAAGCAAACATTGATGATGTACAAAACTACAGTTCGAAAATATATATTACGGTGATAGCGTCTACAACAGTCTCAGTCTTGCCTTTGTAGAGGCAGCAACATATGCTAAACTCACTAGGTAAGACTCTACTGTTCGAGTAAGATCGATTGTAGTTTTCGAAAGAAAATACAAGAAATTCGGACAAGAACATGAACAAAAACTTTATGAAAGCAATGTTTGATATCACTTTCCTTCTGTATATGCATATATATATATTATTTAATAAACACAATGCATATAATTTTATTAGCTATTAATAGTCTCATGCGATGAAAACTACTCAGACAGTTTTTATAACACGTCTGGTGCTCTTACGAAATCCTTAGGTTCTGCGCATATAGCATAGTACGCCATTAGAGGACGATAGAAAAGTAGAAAATACGAAAAGAGGCGAGAAGAAACCAGATGTAAAAAGTGGAAGAAGTTTGAAAACACCGGAAAACGAAAGGGAAGAAAGAAAAAAGGGGGCAAATTAATGTCATGCTCTCTTTGACCTTAAAGTCATAAGGTTGAATGAATAGAGACTTAGAGTCTGCGGTACAGCGGCTTAATTTGGACAGGACGGTATTTTCCAATTCGCACACATGAACTTGTCAATATATTTATACCTGCTGAAAATTTCAGATCTGGAATTCATCAGTGCAGTGGAGTTCTTAGATCTGAAAACAATTTATGACCTTTCAGATACGCATAGCTTGCATTTTTTTTCTCTGTTTACATATGGTGTGGACTTTTCAATTATTTTCTATATGATTCAAACCCCGTACATGGCTAACCAACTTAGAGGCTTTACTTTTGTCCCTGTGTCGGAAAAAAAGATATGTGGTTAGATTAGCAATTTTTGCAATCCCTTTCACTTAGGTCGATGTAGCTTTTGCTTTCGATTATGTTATCATTTAGCGTTGCTAAACTTCTGCCTAATATATGACAGACTGAATCATATCCCTGATCGGGTGGACAGGTTTCTGGGACTCAACAGTTGCAACTAGGAGTGGGCTATTGTACACATATAATGATGCTTTCCATATTGAGGCAGCAGCTATATGATAATTTGACTGAGCACCTGTCGAATGTTTTTCTGTACCTGTGATTTATTGGAAAATATTTCTCTAAGAGAGACAGGAATATTTTATCTATGTGGGTTTTTAGGTTAAGTGAACAGGGGAGGGGCGAACCAAATTATTCATCAAGGCCTATTTTTATTTGTTATTCGTGGAGGAATGGCTGAGTGGTAAGTAGCTTGATTACGAACCACATGGTTCCGGGTTCAGTCCCACTCCGTAGCACCTTGGGCAAGTGTCTTCTTCTATAGCATCGGGCCGACTAAAGCCTTGTGAGTGGATTTGGTGGATGGAAACTGAAAGAAGCCCGTCGTATATATGTATGTGTGTGTATATGTTTGTGTGTCTGTGTTTGTACCCCAACATCGCTTGACAACCGATGCTGGTGTGTTTACGTCCCCGTAACTTAGTGGTTCGGCAAAAGAGACCGATAGAATAATTACTAGGCTTCCAAAGAATAAGTCCTGGTGTCGATTTGCTCGACTAAAGGCGGTGCTCCAGCATGGCCGCAGTCAAATGACTGAAACAAGTAAAAGAGAGTTAAAGAATACTGTTACTAGACGAATTGTAAATTAATTCATCATTAAAACTACTAATGGCCAGGGCATTGTTGTTGTACTGGGCTATTTTCTTGAAAATTACTTTAGAGGAATAAAGGTTAGATGTTCAGTTGCCAATGTTCACAATCAGGTTTTTAAACACTGTGGAAGGGTGATAAGACTGTTTACCAGACTCTCCTCCATAATGGGAAAAATAAAAAATTAAATATATAAAATATAAATAAACAAAATCTCTTATTCAGACCATTCTTTAATATAGACAAGTATCAGCTTTAATATAAATTAACATGTTATAAAGTTATTACCCACACGATATCATATATGTATATATGTATATATACAGGGTCATGGGAAAGTAACTAGTCATTAGAAATTACTTACAGAATTTTTAGTATCAGTGAAGTCATGACGAAAACACTTTTTAAACAGACAACACTATTGGGAATTTCTAATTTCTTATTATCCTATTTCTTGTTTCTTATTTTCCAGATGGCCGGTCGCTTGACTGTTCAGGAGCGAGCTAAGATAGCAGCACGCTTTGAAGTGTGGAATTCTATTGTTTTGGTTCAGAGTTGGTGGCGTGCATGGAAAGTTAAGCATGAAACACGACGTCCGGCGATAATAAAATGTTGTCAGGCAAAGCTGATGACCACAGGCTTTGTGAAGGATGCAAAAAGAAGTGGCCGTCCAACCACATCCCAATCAGCGGAGAATGTGACAACATTGCAGGAAAGGCTTAATCACAGTCCTCAAAATCAACTCGTCAAGCAGCTCGTGGAAGTGGACTAACAAAACGCACAATACGTACAGTGTTGCATAAAGAATTAAATTTTCATTGAGAAAACGCTATTAAGTGCAGGAACTAAAATTTGATTGGACGATGCGAACCTCATGAATGGCCTCCAAGAAGTCCAGATCTCATTCAGCATGATATTTACCTGCGGAGTTACACGAAAGAGGAAGTGTACAAGACCGACAGCGAATATAACACACTTGGTCGCGTTAACAAATGGATGTGGGTTCGACTCCCACGCAGATAGTGAAGACTTCTTTTTTCTGTCGAGGACTTATATGCCCCTTTATTAAACTATTTTCCTTAGTCTTTGCACGGTGATCGCCATAAGCTTGGTGCTTATATAAAAATAGAATTATTATTATTTACAGGATTGCAAATCACGGCGCGGCGCCGTTATTAGAAAACCATTCGCACCGAAAGCATATATATATATATATATATATAAGATGATGATGTTCGTCCTTCGGGTTCGAAGATGACCATTGACATCATATATATATATATATATATATATAGAGAGAGAGAGAGAGAGAGAGAGAGAGAGATGGATAGATAGATAGACACACAGAGACATGACAGAAGTAAATAAACAACCATATAATCATTAAAATTTATTTAAATCTGAAAATATAGATTGCATTTTTAAATGCAAGGATACTATACGGAATGCTACAGATCAGATGACGAATATTCTCTTGGGGAATTTCTTGCCAAGTTTCATGCAGTAATCTCAAAAGATCACTCTTTGAGGATGCTTTCTTGTTCCTTTTACGACGTTTCCTGTCTGCCCATTATGCCCCAGAGATGTTCAATAAGGATCATATCTCTTCACTGGCTTAGCCATGGAGGTTTTTACGCCATTCGTTTACAACCAATCTTCGATCATTTTAGCCGTGTGACAAGGAGCCCCATTTTCCTTAACTAAGGTCGTCTTCATTTTACCATTGGAGATGTTTAGATGAAGTCCTTTCTGCAATACGGACACATATTTATCTGAGTTTATGTTTCCATAACACTCCACCAGCTCTGATTGACCATTGCTCCAAATTGCGCCCTAGACCATCAGAGAATAACTGACTTGTTTCATTGTTGACAGTAATTTCTTTATGTCAAATTCTTGATCGCAGAGTCTCCAGACCCACACACGACCTCTGTTAGAAGATACAGCAAATCTGGACGCGATGCATCAGAGAATATGGTAGTGTCCCAAAATGTTAGCGGTCACTCCATCATCTTACCGGCCCAACAGCCAACATCCGTTTGATGTTGGCTAGTCGAAGAAGTAGCTTCTTTCTTGCTGTTCTGCCATAGTAACCAAATTTGTGGAGATATCTGACAGCTGTTCTGCGCACTGACATCAATTTCTGCTATGTAAGAGGTCTTGCAATGAGGATTATCCTCCACGCTTAACAAAGCAAAATGTCTTGTCAGAGGACCCTACTACTCCTCTCTGGTGAATTGCAAAATCACCTTATTTTCTATAGAAAACGGGATCCCAAAGTTTACACTGACTAAATCCACCTTCAGATTGACCCACGATACGAAATTTGGACAGTTCCAAGGCTTCTTTTGTACGTGGCATTATTAAACAGTCACATATAGAAACTGAAACATAAAACTGTACATTAATAAAATATATAAACTTTTTCAACTTAAAATAAGCATAAAACAATGTTTTATGGGTTGTCTATTTACTTCTGTCATGCCTGTACTTTCATTTACATGATTCATTAAAGACACGAATGTTTTCCAGATTTATCGTTCAATTTTATAGGCTTTTTATATTTATGTGTCAGTTCTTTGTTAGTTTGGAACGATAATGCTCCTAAATCTATGCTGTAAAATTTCCCACCATAAGTTTCTGAACCGTTAGACCTCCACGTCAGCAATCACGTGCTATTTTGTTTTGTTTTAATCAATTTCTTTATAATCGTTTGGACAGCATGTTCGTAGCTATATGGTAAAGTTTTGATGCGTGTGTTGTTTGTGTGTTTATTGTGGCATTGGGTTGCGATATGAGTAAAGCTTACATGATTTATCTAAATTTGTGGGGAATTTCATAAACTATGCAAATGTTATTCTTCAGTATATTTCTAGCTTATTTTGTTTATTAGTGTGTGCCATAGATCAGTAGTTTTCAAACATTTTAACCTGTGGACCCTTTTGATTTCTGTTATATTCTACTGGACCTCCATAGTCATTCACTGTTAACAAAAGAAAATGTCTTACTGTTCTTTTATAATTAAATATTATTCGGTATTGTATATAAAAGAAGCATTTCCCGTATTGTAGAAGTATAACTAATTTATTGCATATAATTTCTAACAATAAAATCTTATATTGTCCCTCAAGGGTCACTTGGACGCCATTTAGGAACCACTGCTAATGAGAGTTGCGAGTCTTCTTTGTAAATGCATGGTGATCGAACGAGACAATGTTGTACAAGTATGTCCGATGTAACAACTGGATTCCTGTAGTTTGCAACTTTCAGTTTTATAATTAAGCTTATAAATTGCTCTGGACATCACTATCCTCTTCTCGGTCAAATTTCGAAACAACGCAAACACCAAATCTATTTTATTCCTCCAAAATGAGACTGTAAATGTTTGGATTGATTAAATATAGATTTAAGTACTTTATTGTTCCAAACCAACTGCAAGAAGCTAAATCAATGATACAAAAAATTCTATAAAAAAAAACACAGAACGATTGTTAAACTTTTACAATTTCTGGGCGGCCGTCGCACCCAACGGGTATATATGAATATATATATGTGTGTGTGTGTGTGTTGTGTGTGTGTATGTGCGTTTGTATGGGTATGTGTTTATGTGCGTGGGTGTGCATTTGTGCTTGTGTGTGAATGTGTGTGTTTGTGTGTGTGTGTGTGTGCATGTCAGTATATGTACTGTTAGAGTGACATTTTCAAATAGACACGACATCATGAAGATGGAGTCAGACGAAACACACACACACACATATATATATCGATGTAATAGATATATATATATATATACATATATATATACATATATATATATATATATATATTATATATATATATATATATAATATATATATATAATATATATATATATATATATATATAAACATATATACACATATACACACAGGGGTATATATATATATATAATATATATATATATAATATATATATATAAACATATATACACATATACACACAGGCGCATATATATATTTATATACATATATATATATATATATATATTATATATATATATATATATATATACATATATATATACATATATATACATGCATACATACATGCTTAACTTATATGCTGTCGGGTCTTAGGTTGCACATCGGTTCTGCTAATTAATTAATGTCCAAAGTTTCTATAATTTCTAATTAGTTGTGATTTTCTATAGGACGGGGAAGATCTAATTGCGTTAATTAACTTGCTATTGAAGAAGATGGAACAGGATGATGAAACTGGTAATGCCGGGCAAAATGATGAATGCAATACGCATGCGTAAAAGCATCA